>NW_028325229.1:167762-335524 GCF_987193195.1 Phasianus colchicus | reverse complement strand
GCCCTTTCATCCCCCAGCATGTATTGGTAGTGGGGGGTTCTCTTGTCCCAGGTGCAAGACACTGCGCCTGGATTTGTTGAAGCTGAAACCCAGGAGAGCTGTGCTAAGTGCTTATAAATAGCTGTAAAAAAAGAGGTTTTTTTTTTTCCTTTTGCCAGCATCCGTTGCATCTTTTCTAAATGTTCGCATTACCAAAGTGTAACTGCCCAGCAAATTTAATGATAACGAAATTAAAGCCCGTTGGCAGAAAGCACAGGGCCGTATTAAAAAATTAAATAATAAAATTATTTTAATAATTAATAAAATCTGCTGTTATCAGAGATACCGTCCTGACAAAAAGTATTTGGATGTTTCCAACAATTTGGGGCTTGTCTGGGATTATTATCACCTCTTTGGATGTCTCCCTACTGCCCTGGACAGGATAGGTGCACCCTGCTGATTTCAGCGGTCCTGTCCGTGTAGTGAGGTGACTCCTTGGGACGGCCGATAAGAAACCGAGGCTGTTCCATGAAGGTGGGCTCTGTGAAAGCCACGGGGCAGGTAGGCATGGGTATTGATCCCTGGAGACCCGGTAACTTCGTGCGCGGACCAAGGTAAGGGAGTTTGATTCTTACCTTGGGGGTCGGTGGAGACTCGAGTGAGTGTGTATGACTGAGACGCGCTTTCAGTGTGAAGCGAGTGCTGAGTCCCGATTTGCGGTTCTGTTGTCCCGCGAGGGGCACGGCCAGGGACGGACAAAGCTGTGTTGGTAAAAGGAAGAGTCTCGGCAGGGAGCTGTTGGTGTGCGGTACCCTGGACACTTGACGAAGTGCCAGCAGTACACCCCTATTAATCCGAGAATCGGAGCGAGGTGCTCCAGAGGGATTGGCCCTAGATCCGAGAATCGGAGTGTGGTAACCTGTGAGCTGGGGAGTTCACAGCAGCATTCCGGAGGGATGGGGAATAGGAGCTCCGTAGAACAGGGGAGAAGGGTCCCCAAATTCGTGCCTAGAGATAGCCCCTTGGGAAAGAAGCTTCGGAATTGGAAAATAATCCCCAGACCAGGGATAAGAACAGGGAAAAGATGTTTAAATACTGTATACAGACATAGTCTAGAGAGCCACTACGGGGAAAATCATGATTTTGACCAAAATAGGGGTCTGACGGAGATTGGGCCTGTCAGACTTTGTATTTATATGTAATCAGTAAGACTCCTTTTTCTGAAACAGAATTGGCTTATGTTGCTGAATGGGTGTATGAAGTAAAAAAAAATGTTCCTCACAAGAAGGAGTTGAAGTTCAAAAGAAAAAGGAAAGAGAAGCAGAAAAATCATAAATGGGATCCCTTATATAACTCCCCCCCCCCCCTTCAATTTCTAAAGCAGTGGAAGTGGCAGTGACATCTCCAGAGAAGGAGAGTGGCCGTGCAGCTGATCCTGAGCAGGGTTCTGGAGAGAGGATGCACTCTCGATTACTGAGGGAGTTGGAGTAATGTGAATGGGACCTGGAGAGTTTTCCTTTCCCCAGCACTGACCTTACTAATACTTCACTTTATCCTCTTAGGGCAGTCTCCTTAAGTCATGGGAAATAGGGTATGCTAATGCCTGCTGTTTTTACTAGAAGAAAAGTTAGGAGTTTCAAGAAGAATTCCTTAGTTGAGGATCCTAGAAGTGTAGTAGAACAATTAGATCAATTTCTAGGGCCTAATTTCTACTCGTGGATGGAAATGATGTCTATTATTTGGTATGTTGTTTACTGGAGAGGAAAGAGGTATGATTAGGTGGGCACCTATGCAAGTGTGGAAAATGAATACAGAGGGCAGGTTGGGCCCTGGAAGGAGGCGGAGAGAGGAAGGATCCTGAGGATAAATTGTACTTATTATTGTCATTGTCTTTGTGATTGTTAAATGTTTATGTTGTGAAAGTGTTATGTTACATTACATTATGTTATGTTATATCATGTACGAGGCTGTTGTGGAACAAAGGGTGTCTAAAGTGATACTGGGAAGACCCCCTGGGTTGTATTTTGGCTCACTGGAGAAACACTGCTGGTGAGCCAGGGGGAATACTGAATAAGAAATCAGGAACATAAATGGAGTAATGGGACCGGTTTTATAATTGAGTGCCCTAATCATAAGACCAAGTGCTGGGTGTTTGTTGAAGGTGAAGAACTGTATTGTTTGATTTGTGGATTTGGAAGGCAGTGGGAGAAACTGTCTTGATGATATATGGAAGTGCAGTTGTTAATGGTGCAATTGGTAATGGTATATGGAAATGTAATTGAGGGTGTACAAATAGTGGAATTGTGGAAAAGCAAACAAACAAAAAAAAAAAACAACGGCAAAAAGGTTAAGGAAAACAGTGAGCTTGAGATATTAGAGTTTGGGTCGGCACAAGAACACATCCCCCACACTACCCCCCCCACCGCGGCTTGTAAGAACAACTTGGTGCGAGAGAGAGGGCTGGGGGCCGGAGCCTCCCGCTGTAACTGTGCGGGGTGTATTAATTGTGAATGGGGATGGGATGGGACAGTGAGAGTGAGAATAGCTGTCATCTGCAGAGATCTCGGGAAACCCGACATCCCAGTGTAAGCACTGGAAGCCTGGGGAGGGGAGGATGTGAAACAGAAATTACTAACATTATATTTCAGTAATGATGAAAGTCTGGAAAGTGAAAAGGGTTTGGGAAAAACACGGACTGAGGAAGGCAAAGTTGAGCAAGGTGTTACAGGGATGTCCTTACCTAGAAGAAGAGGTAAGGGGGAGCCTGGAAGGGCTCAGGGAGAGTTCCACCCCCACTGGACCGAAGGCAGCTGGGGAAGCAGGGTAAAGACGCTTATTTTCTGATATGGGTGCCTCTTACTCTGTGTTACATCAAGAATTATTACCCATAGATGATTTTTGTAATAGTTGTAGGAGCTCTGGCAAGAGAAGTTTACTTTTGGGGGACCAATTAAATACAGGTTAGGAGAACAAGTAGGATTATATAAATTCTTGTACATGCCAGGTTCTCCAAAACCATTACTTGGGCATGATGTATTAGAACAGTTGAATGTAGAGATTAAGTTCAGTAGAGAAAATTGGAGCTAAGTGTCAAGCAAGACCAATTGATGGAAAATTTTAAGTCTGGCTTTAACACAAACTGGGAAAAGCAATGTTGTACCCCCAGAAGTCAGGTAAATCCTAAATCAGGCATACACAGGATTGCAGGCATCAGGAATGCCTGGCAGAGCCAAAAATGCAGCCCAATAAAGGTTAAGTTAAAGACTGGAGCCAGCTTAACCAGGGTAAAGCAGTGCTCTTTAAGGATACAAGATTGCAGGAGGATAAAAGAAATAATAAATAACTTTTTGAATTTTGGATTATTAATTGGATAGAAATCCAAATAGAACACCCCAATCTTGCAAATGAAAAATTGGATGGCAAGAGCTATAGTTTGGTTCAAGCTTTGAGGGCAATTAATAGAAATGTTGAATATATACAACCCGTGGTGTATATCTTTATTAACCAAGTTAAGGAATAAGTAGGCGGGGTTTACCGTTCTGGATTTGAAGTACGCCTTTTCCTGCCTGGTTTTGCCAAAGAAAGTCTAAGATTATTTGCCTTTGAATAGGAAAACTCCAATATGGGAAGAAGGAAAAAAAAAAAAATTAAAAATACACATATATATAAATAAATAAATAAGAAAAATTCAGCTAACCTGGACAGTGTTACCCAGGGTTGTGAGAACAGCCCAGTAATTTTTGAGAACTGGTCAACTCGTGAGCCTGAGATTTGGGTTCCTCCATCTCACAGTGGAACTTCACTGCAGTACGTGGATACTACAGTAACAAAGGAGGACTGTGTACAGTGGACTGTGAGTTTGCTGAATTTCTTGATTTAAATGGCTATCAAGTTTCTCAACAGAAAGCACAACTGATCAAAGAGAAGGAAGCAGTTTGTGGAACACCCAGAGCATCAACACAGAGCTACCTCCAAGCCAGCAGTGTGCACTGCAGGGAGGCTGTCTATGCCAGTTGGTCAGACCTACAGGAGGAACCGCTGGACAACGCTGAGGATTCCTGAATTCACTGACGGAAGCAGCTTTGTGAGACAAGAAAACTGTAAGGCAGGATATGCAGTAATGGCTACTGACAAGGTAATTGAAGCAAAACCATTACCTGTGGGGACTTCTGCTCAGAAGGCTGAAATAACTGCCTTGACAAGAACCTTATATATATGGACAGATGTTAAATATGCTTTTGGGGTGGTACCCACTCATGGTACCATCTGGAAAGAGCGAGGTTTTCTTACACACATGGAAAACAAATTCAGCATGATGTAAATCTACCAAGGAGCTGCGTGGCTGTTGTACATTATAAAGGACATCAGAAGAGTGACACTGTACAGGAAACTGGGAATATGATGATGGATCAGGTGGCAGAACAGGCAGCTGAAGGAAAAGAAATTGGTGAACTGGCTTTAATTCCAGACGGCAAACTTAAAATATCTGAACCTTAATCAGAACCTCTAAGGTATTGTAGAGAGGATAGGAATCTAATTAATAATTTAGAAGGGAAGAGAGCAAGCTGACAGGTGGGTGACCCAGATGGACACACTGTTGTGCCCTTTATTATTTTATAGAAATTGGCTCTAAGGGAACATAATAAAACACAAGGGGGTACAGACATCAGAAAGTAACTGTACAATCCTAGTACCAGGACTGGGTACAAGAGGGGCTTGTTGGGAAAGGGAATCTTTTAGGACAACAATTGCAAATTGATTTTTTTCAGAACTGCCAGGAAAAAGGAGGGTTTCGGTATATGCTAGTTCTAACAAATACCCTTTTCAGGGTGGCCAGAAGCATTCCCTTGCAGGACCAATAAAACCAAAGAAATGAAAGGTATTGCTGCAGGAGATTATACCAAGGTTTGGGTGTCCTGCAACAATACCCTTCAACCAGGGAACTCACTTTATTGCAGAGATTGTCCAACAGGTCAGTAAGCATTGGGAATAAATTGGCAATTGCACATATCACACAGACCACAGGCGCGTGGTCAGGTGGAAAAGATGAACTATCTAATTAAATCACAGGTTGTAAAACTGGGCCAGGAAGCTGGATTATCCTGGCCAAAGTTGTTGCCTTTGGCTCTCCTTAGGAGCAGAATGAAACCTAGAGCCAAAGAGGGGTTAAGTCTTTCAAAATACTGTACAAAAGGCCTTATGTTGTACAAACAGGATCTCTACCCAGGTAGGGAGTGAAATACTGAGCATGTGGTAGGTCTACAAGAACAGCTTCAGGAAATAGAGAAACTGGTTCTAGGAACTAGAGCCCAAGGCCTTGACGGCTTGATACATAATATTTTAACAAGAGATTATATGTATATAGAAGATGTCTTTCACATTTGCCCCTGAAATCAAGGTGGGTAAGTCTGTTCCGGTGCTGCTAACATCCCACACAGCAGTGGTTAAGAAGGTCCCTCAAATACAATGGAATAATTGTTAGAAATGTTCATTTGATTAAGTGCAGCATTTGATGTAAATGTTTATGTATCTCTTGTGAAAAACATCATTGCAAAGTATACTTACATCAGTAATTGTTTGGTATGTGGGCAAGCTAAGGATTTAAACTTTTCACTTCTTGTTGTCCCTGATGATTTTAAGGCGAGAAATCAAATTGTTGCAGGGTTTGAGTCACTGTCCTTGTGGGTGATGATCAACAAGAATGTAGATTGGATTAACTACATTTGTTATAATCAGTGGAGATTTACAAATTATACAAAAGAGTGCAATAAAGGGAACTGCAGAACAGTTACATGCCATAAGTAGGATGGCCTGGGAAAATAGAATCTCCTAAGATATGATACAAGCTGGAAAAAAAAAAAAAAAGGGTGTATGTGTAATGCTGGGTACCGGTTGTTGCACCTTCATCCCAATAACACAGCTCCAGGTGATACAATAACTAAGGCATTGCAAGGGCTTACCACCCTTGCCAATGAACTGGCAGAAAAATCGGGGATACTTCTATCACTGGATGGTTGGAGTCCTGGTTTGGTGAATGGAAAGGGGTGATTGTATCCACGTTTACTTCTTTCATAGTAGTAGCAGGAGCCCGATGGCCACTGGTTGCTGTGTTATTCCCTGTGTGAGGGGACTGGTACAGTGATTGATCGAGACAGCACTATTGAAGCAAACACCAATGGAGTCACCACATTTGGATAAAATGATGGTATTAGAGGAGATGGGAAATAAAGAAAGTGGAGAAGAGGGAGATGTCTATAAAAGTGAAACTTTAAAAATTGCAGAAAGCAACAGTGTATGAAAAAAGAAAAGGGGGGGGGGGAATTGTGGGAATCAAATGTTGTTTCTGCATTAGAATTGGATAATATTTTTTATTTCATGAACTCTGTTGTCATAGTTCTTTTTGGGAGTCCTTCTACTTAACTCGGGGAAGATCTCGGATAGTTTGCATCACTTATCCTCTAGCCAAATCTTCCCAGGAATGCCCACTCTGTATATAGGTGTATATATGTATATTTTGTCACACACATTGCAAGAATATCCTGCACGAGATCAAACCGGAGAACAAGTCATGGTATGCCTGAGGAAGCGCCTGAAGAGACATCTGAAGGCCTGCCATCATCCTCCCCGGTGCTCTTTGTTTAACGAAAACTTCGGAGACAATCACCGTATCGATACGACGACAAGAAGAGCACTGAGACTTCTTGGAAACAACAGGATGGCTGCTGACTGACACCAGATAACACACAAATCAACAAATGTAAACTGATAAGATTGTGAACCTGGAGCACCCAGCCAATGGGGAAACTGGGCAGGGGATGGATAAAGGGAAAAACAGGGTATAAAGATTGTCATCTTGTGTCCGTAGGTGCGCTCCTGCTTGCGGGACGCCCGCCATTGCAATCACAAATAAAATCTGCCTCTCTGGATGTGGAAGAGGCCTCCTTGAGCTGCTGGACTGTTTCCCGCAGCTGCACGGTAAGGAGGCTGAATGTCTGCTTGAATGTCACTGGCACCTCCTGGTACCGCCTGCTACCTCCCTGTGTTATCTCCTCTCATTTCTGCGGCTCTGACCCCACACGTCAACCCCATGTCCCCTCAAGTCCCCCCGTGCCCCCTGGCCAACTTCGCTCCGGGTCGATGTCACCATGGGGTTGACAGGGATAGGGATGCCTGTGGGGTGCGTGGAGTCCTGGGAGAAGTTGATGGCCGTGCGCAGTGGGGTGATGGTGTCCTCATCTGTGACAGTGGGGTGGGGGCAGTGCCCCACAAGTGGGGGTCATTGCCCCCAAAATGGGGCTTGTGCCCCACGCGTGTGGGCAACTTGCATGGGGACTGCATTCTGGTGATGCTTTGTCCTTTCTCCAAATGTGCTGTGACTTCAGCAATCCCATGTCGTGCCGCAGCAGAAATGGGGTCCTGCAGTACGTCAGTGATCTCTGACTTGAGGTGCGCAGAGGCTGCACGAAGTACGCACTCTACAGCCTCCCGACTTCTTTGGGGTTTGGGATCGATGTTTGAGCCAAAGGGCTTCACGCTGCCATGCGGGCAGGTGCCAGGTTCACCCGCTGAGGACACCAAATCCTAAAATAAGTTCACAATGGTCTTTAATTGCTGTGCGAGTAGATGACACATGTTTCTCACTGGGAAGCCATAAGCTGACCCCGGCAGTTTGGCAGACAGCGCTCGCTCCATTCACACCATAATCGCAGCCCTTTGCTGTCCAGGCTGCACACACAGCTTCTCAGCACCTTGCTGCATTAGTATAGATATCTGTACTCCCCTACTCATTAGAAATTTCACCAGTAGCCTTTGAGGACAGACTGGAATCAAAATATGTGGGCCTTCATAGCTCGTCTTTTTTTTTTTCTTTTTTTTCCTTCATGCTTTTATGGGAACTTTGAGATCACAGCCTGAAGCAGTGACGGAGCACCTGGTGAGGGGTGTAGCCCTGCAAGCACTGGTAATGGAAGGACTGATGTTTATTCCGTTTGTTTGCTCTTGTCTCATTTCTGGAATGCTTCAATCGCCCCAAGGTAATGCTGGTTGGCTGACTGAGTATTGCAACTCTGGAAATGCCTGGAGCTTTTCCGTAAAGGGATTCTGTGTTCTCCAGATCTTCTTTACAGCTCTTTTTAAGTTGAATATCTTCTCGTGAAGTCTCTGTTCCCTCTTTCGTGATTCTCCTTGCATGATCTCCAACCTGGGACTCCAAACTTGGTTTGTCTGCTACCTTGTTGCCCCAACTCTTTTTATGGCACATTCCCTCTGTGTCCTTGTGTCCTGTTTGTGTCTTGGAGTCCTCCCTGTGTCTCCTGCGCCACGTATTAATTTCACCCATGCTGAGTATTGTTTAAGGGCACGTATTTAAATTATGCTCCGTGTCTCTTTGGATCCCGTTCTGTTTTGCAGCTCGATGGGGTTTAAGGGTTCCTGGGGCTCTTCTAGTTAGTGGTTTAAGCACTGTGAAATCTGTGGAGCAGATAATAGAACACCACGAATCCCTTGTATGCAGGTGGGTTTTGTGATGGCTGTGGGACGCTCACTTAGAGATGGAATGGGGGTCACAAGGGGCTCGCCTTGCTCCCTGGGGTTTATTCTTCCAGCCCAATAAGCTACGTGGCTGGTGATAGAGTGAGGTGCGTGTATCAGGCTGGGACCTGAGCTTAAGAAAAGCCCCAGCCCCAGTGGCCGTTTTCTTCATCCTCGCTTAGTGTAATACAGTCTCTACTACTTGAGCATACTGAACACGAATATTCTGTTCCTGTTTTGTCTGGTTCTCTCCTAGACCTCCCTTACAGATTTGTCAGTAGTAACAGATGTCAGGGCACAGTTCTCAGAGCACGTTGTGGCCGACCACCCCAGGGTCCTAGGGTTCTTTCTGTTTTTATGGCAGATCCGGCTTCGTCTTTCTAGGAAACAAAGGATTGTCTTCTACTGGACCACTTTGTCTGGATCACCCCAGATATCTCCATCCCAATTGTCAGGGGATGCTGTTAGTTTCCTAGTCTGTATGATACCCAACCTCCCCACCCCTCTTCCTTCCATCCCCTGGCCCCCATTCAATAGCTAGCTCTGCAGCTGTGGGACCCACCAGTGTGATGAAGCAGTACCTCTGGTGTGCTGAATACTGGGACTGGCACAGAGAGGCTCTATGGCTGATGTGAATCTTCCCGACTGGACTACTTGGTGAGTTTCCCCGGAGCTGTTGAGCACACAGGCTTCCCCACCTACCCTGGTTGCTCACCATGCCATCGATGTCCTTTGTGGACATGGCTTCAGGTATCATACCAGAGACTCCTTAGAGTCGGAAGCGACCATTTATGATGATCTAGTCCGACTCACCCACAATGAACAGGGACATTCACAGCTAGATCAGGTTGCCCTGCGTGTCACCTTGGAAGGGACAGGGCATCCACCGCATCTCTGGGCAACCTGGTCCACTGCGCAGAGTCACAGAATGTCCCGGGTCGGAAGGGACCTCGAGGATCGTGGATCTCCAACCCCCCCCCCTGCCACATGCAGGACCACCAACCTCCCCATTTCATACTAGACCGGGCTGCCCAGGGCCCCATCCAACCTGGCCTTGAACACCTCCAGGGATGGACGGGGCATCCACAGCCTCTCTGGGCAGCTGTTCCAGCCCCTCACCGCTCTCTCTGTGGAGAACTTCCCCCTGCCATCCAACCTAAATCTTCCCTCCCCCAGCTTAAAACGTTTCCCCTTGTCCCTTGCTATGAAGGATATTTTCCTTATATCTAACCTAAATTTTCCCTCCTTCTTTCCTTTAGCTCCCCTTTGGGTATCGAAAGGCTGTTACCAGGTCACCTCGGAGCCTTCACTTCTCCGAGCTGAACAGCCCCAGCTCTCTCAACCTGTCCTCACAGGTGAGGTGTTTGATCCTTTGGTTCTTCTTTTTTTTTTTTCCTTGTGGCCGTCCTCTGCATGTGCTCCAACGGGTCCATGTCTCTTCTGCACTGAGGGCTCTTCATATGGACGCAGTACTCCAGGTGAGGCCTCTTCAGCACAGAGCAGAGGGGCAGGATCACCTCTTTTCACCTGCTGACCGCACATCTTTTGGTGCAGCCCAGGATGTGGCTGGTTTTCTGGGCTGGGAGGGCACTTTGCTGGCTCGTGTACAGCTTGCCATCCACCAGCTCTTTTGGGACAGGCCTATGCTCAGCCCTTTCATCCCCCAGCATGTATTGGTAGTGGGGGGTTCTCTTGTCCCAGGTACAAGACACTGCGCCTGGATTTGTTGAAGCTGATGAGGTTTGTCTGTGCCCGCTTCTCAAGCCTGTCTAGGTCCCCCTGGCTGGCATCCTGTCCCTCTGGCGTGTCGCTGCTCCCCACAGCTTGGTGTTGTCAGCAGGGTTTCTGAGGGTGCGCTCGATCCCGCTGGTGATGTCACTGACGAAGATATCGAAAAATCTCAGCCCCGGCACGGACCCCTTTGAGATGCCATTCATCACCGATCGCCATCCGGACACGGAGCCATCGGCTCCTGCACTCCCTCCTGCAGCCGGGTCTTTGTCCATTGAACAGTCCACCCATCGAATCCGTGTCCTTCCAATTTGGAAAAAAGGATGTTGCAGGGTATTGTGTCAAAGGCCTTACTGAAGTCCTGGTAGATGATATCAGTGGCTCTTCGCTTGTCTATTGATGTCTAGGGACACCATCACAGACAGCCAATGGATTAGTCAAGCAGGATTTACCCTTGGTCCTCTGGATGCTCCAACAGGTCCATGTCTTTTCTGCACTAAGGACTCTACATCTGGACACGATCCCTAGATATGGGATTATGTAGAATATGGTCTCAGATAAGGGAAACCACTTTACTTCAAGTCCTACAAGAGCTAATGAGAACTTTAGAAATCAAGTGGGAGTTCCATACTTGCTGGCACCCTCCTTCTTCAGGGAAAGTAGAATGAATCAATCAGATGCTGACAAAGCACTTGTCAAAATGCATTTTAGAGACCAAATGACCATGGACAAAGCGTTTACCTTTAGCCCTTCTCAGAATACGAACCGCTCCCAGAAAAGACTTAGGAGTATCACCATATAACATGCTGTTTGGGTTGCCATACTTGAGAGGGAGGGGTGAGATGCTCACTCTCAAGACCAAGGATAAGTTTCTTAAGAACTCTTGGAAATCTGGCCCTCGTATCTCCATGGAGAAGTACAAAACATACCGAAAAACAACAGGTTGGTAATGGACCTCATTGGAAATGTATCATAGCAACAGCATCGGGGAGATTGCAAGCCTGAGATGCTCAACCAGTGAGCGAGTGCCAGGAGAGCATTACCTGCGTTCAGTTTAGAGTATAGAACGGAATGAATTTCGCTGACTGGTGCACAGTTTCTCCCTTGCTAATGGGGCATATGAGCCCAGTATTGCAATAACAAATAAACTTTGCTGCTATCATTAAGTTTCTTGCCTAACCCGAAATTTTTGAGTATTTCTCACATGGTCTTGTTCAATATGTTTGTCAGCTCCCTTGCTGAGGGGGATAGTGTCCACCCGTAGTAAGTACACTGATGAGACAAAGCGGGTGAAGTGGTTGGCACGCCAAAAGGCTGTGCTGCTAGACCTGGACAGGCTGGAGAGCTGGGTAGTATCAAACCAGATGAGCTGTAACGAAAGCAAGTGGTGAGTCTTGCACCTGGGAAGGAATATCCACAAGTATCAGTACAGGCTGGGATATGACATGCTGGAGAGGAGCTCTGCAGAGAAGAATCTGGGTGTCCTGGTGGATGACAGGTTGGCCATGAGTCAGCAGTGTGCCTTGGCAGCCAAGAAGGCCAATGGAATCCTGGGGTGCATTAAAAAGAGCAAGGGAGCTGATCCTCCCCTTTTGCTCCTCTCTGGTCAGGCCTCACCTGGAGTACTGCATCCAGTTGTGGGTTCCCTGATACAAAAATGACAGGGTTCTCCTTGAGAGAGTCGAGCAGAAGGCCACGAAGGTGATAAAGGGCCTGGAGCATCTCCCCAATGTGGAAAGGCTGAGTGACCTGGGTCTGTTCAGCCTTGAGGAAAGAAGACTAAAAGGGGATCTGGATTAATGCTTATTATATTAAGTGTGGGAGTCAAAAGGACGTGGCCAACCACTTTTTAGAGGTCTCTGGGGACAGAAGAAGGGGATATGGCCATAAACTGGAACACAAGAAGTTCCGCACCAAAACGAAAGGAACTTCTTCACAGTAAGGATGATGGAGCACTGGAGCAGGGAGGCTGTAGATTTTCCTTCTCTGGAGATATTTCGCCTGGATGCCCACCTGTGCAGCCTGTGGTAGGGAACCCATTTTGCAGGGGGGGTTGGACTCAGTGATCTCTGGAGCTCCCTTGCAACCCCAGTTTTGTGATTCTGTGATTTTATTCATTGCTTCTTGCAGCAATGCAGCGTTTCAGAAGAGAGAAAAGCACGGCGGGCGTAAACTGGGTTTCTGTGGTTGGTAAAGCTGTGCTGAGAACTGGGCTGACTACTGCACCTGGAAATGTGTGCAAAGTCTGCAGACACAGAAGAATTACTTTTCCTTGCAGGTTGAGCTTGTCTAAGGTAGGTGATTGCTAGGTGAGCTTGTGCTTTAAAGCATCAAGTTGTATAAATAAGGAAACTTTAAAAGCAAGTTTGCCAGTTCTTTTTTACCTAGGTGATTTTTTGCAAGGAGAGATTTGAAATGCTGCTTGCTAATGGAAGATGGAGAGAGGAGAATCAAGTCAAAGGCATGCTGTGCATAGCCACCACGTAGCATCTGCGCCGCTCTCCCCCTGCACAAAGGAGGAGCAGCTCAGCAAGCTTGGCCTGGGCCATGGAAGGGAGCATACAAACATCTGGACCAACCCCAACGGAGCGGGTTCTGCAGGTTGGTTGTCTTCTGCTGTTTGTCTCCCATCCTGTTGCTCAGGGGTAGATGTGTTCTTGATCAGTGCTAATAGGAAACTTTCATGACATTTTTGTTTCAGCTGTCCCAATGCTTTGATCCCTTGCTGCTGGGATGGGGCGTTTGCAGAATGACAATGTCCAGTCAGATTCTGGGGATGAGTCTACGCACCGGGGTATGTCTGGCAGGACTGAGGCTTGGGGACCAGGCCAGGTCCTATGAATTTGAGATCTGAGTTCAAGCCTGTGGGCATCGTCCAGGAGTTGGGGAAGAGTACGAGGCAAGGAAAGTTGGGTAAGAGGATGAGGCTTCGGACCAGGAACCTCTTCCATCGGTATTAAATCTTGTTGTTCTCTTTTTGGATTAGGAATCCATGTGGGTCTTTTTATGAAGAATAGCCTCGTTGTGCAGCTTATGAATTAATTCATTCACACCTGTTAGCTGGTTTTCTTTCCTACATGAAGCTGCAATTGAAATGGACACTTTGTGATCTGATCCCCTCTGGCATGCTCAGATCAGCCAAGTTGGCAAGGTCTGGCACAGGCTCATAGGCGAGGCCACAGCAGCTCTTCCGTTGTGACACAGAGCAGGGACATAGAAGTGGAAGAAGGCCCCACAGCTGTACAGGGGAAATTCCACACAATCATCAACTTTCCATCTGAAAGGTAAAGAGGACTTTGTTTTCCAGCAACCATCATCATTGTTTGGGTGGGTTGTGTTGTTGTTTTTTTTTCCCCCATTATTTCTTGCGCCAAAACATGCGGAAACTAAATTAAAGTAATGGTGCCTGAAGTGAATTGTTGCAGTGAATCTCCGCTCCCTTTGGACTCTGAGATTCAACTAACATATTCGGTTTAGCCACACGAGGCTGCCATTCCTTCCTTGCTGGGCACGCAGTCACGAGATGTATAAAGCCATGCTGACGTCTACCCTGGCCTGAGCTGGCTCTACCTTGAAACGTTGGGGTTTTCCAGCTGTCGGGGCCACATGCCTGAAACCAGTTCCGGTTCTCCTCTAAGCAGAGCTGTTGGTCAGACCTGCTGGCACTAGAAACTAAACTTGGCGGTGAGATGGGGCCGACGAGGTGTTGATGTCAGAGTCAGAGGTGCTTTTGAATTTCCTTTATGGCTGCACGGTTCCTCAGAAAGCAGTTACGCCTGCTGGCTCCAGAAGAGCCATCCCTTAGATGCTGTCCTGTACAGCCGCGGAGCCTTTGCTCACGTGCTCTGCATCTTGCTTGACACAGTTTAGGGGAATTTAGCCAGCAAGACTTCAGGGCTGAGCT
Source organism: Phasianus colchicus (assembly GCF_987193195.1). Lineage (NCBI taxonomy): Eukaryota > Metazoa > Chordata > Aves > Galliformes > Phasianidae > Phasianus > Phasianus colchicus. Next base: position 321,381 of record NW_028325229.1, on the reverse strand, counting down.
ATAGGAGCGGAACCATCCTCAACTGCTTGAAAGAGAGCGAGTTTCTAAGTTGTGCTTCAGCAGAAACCAGGCGGTGCCAGGAACAAGCAACTGTTGGCAAGAGCTCAGTGCAGCTCTTCCCTCACCCCGCACCACGCACGACTCACACCAGTCACTGTTTTCTCTCTCCAGACAACGTCCACCCAGCAAGACGAAGGAATCACCAGCTGGCAGTTGGCGTTCCTGCTTCAGCCTGCGGAAACCATCCTCTGTGGCCAAACGCCGACTGCAGCGCAGTCCCAGGGAGCCCTCAGAGACAGAAGTCGTGGTGCTGGCAGGTAAGGGTGCGAATCCAGCTTTCAAAGCCTTGCTTTTCAGCAACATAGAATTCATGCAATACAAGTGGACTTGTACCTCCTTCTAGCATTCAAGCCCGTGCCTAACCACAACTTCGGTTAACTCCTGTCTTTCCCAAATGAGTCTCTTGTTAAGTCAAGATCTGGACCTGCACAAGGATTGCTGTCAAGACAGTGGCACTGTTGCTGGAAGCCTATTTGCTTCTTTCCGCCATCACTACCTAACCAAATGTCAACGACCGCTTTCATAATTCAGCCTGTCAGTGTCTCGGTTTTGTTTCCCTAGGGGGGACGAGGAGACCACGGGATTCTTTGCTCAGCTGACAGCGCAGACTTAATTAACAGCTATTGCTAACTCCATTCTTTGTTGTTGTTGTTTAGAGCTGGCCAGGGAGCATCTAGCATGCTGCTTAAAGCTACCTGACAGACAACACCAAGACATTGGACAGTGAAAGTTTGACACTAACCCTTGTGTATCCTTCCTAGGTGAATCGAGCCCTTGTCTACCCAGAAGAGCCAGGGCAAGCAGCGATGATGCGCTGTGTGCTTCCATCAATGGAGAGCTCTTAGGAAGCACAAACTGCTGCTGTTCAGATGACAGCCTTCCACATAACAACAGCGATGGAGAGAAGGAGCTCATCTGAGTTCATGCCCTCATTTTTCCCGGCTCTGCTGAAGATGCTGACCTGAGCCTGCCAGACACCAGCCTGGTCACCAGCCTGGACTGTGACCCAGTGCCTTTGCAGAGCAGCCCAGCCCAAGCACAGTCCGAGTGCCCCAGCAGCAGCACCTCCATGCAGGAGCAGGTCAGCATCGCTGAGGAGAAGCCGAGCCTCTTGGAGGGGGACTTAGAATCACGCCTCCAGCTCCAGGCACCAGGCAGCAGCACTGAGAGCTCTGAGCCACTCTCTCTGTGACAAGAGAGGATGAGTCCCATCTTTACCCTGGACCTCTCATGCCCTCCTGTCTTTTACATAATAATAAAAGCACGCTCGTGCTCAATCAACGCCTTGACTGCCTTCCGAGTCTTCATTCACAGAGACTGGGACGAATGCAACGAAGAGCAAGGCACTCCAGCTTGCAACGCGATGGCTGTGGGGTGCGCGCAGCAGAGCTTTGGGTTTGTTCCCGTTCTGTCTGGCTTTGGGACGTCTGCAGCGAGAGCTCAGCTACCATCTGGTATGGTAGCAAATGATGTTTAGCATCCTGGATGCTGCTCGTGATAATCCCGAGCTTCCTGGCTGTGGCTTTGTGATGCTTTTCAGGGCTTTTTGATGCATTTCGAAGCCTCGGCTGCTCCCTAACGCCTCTCTCCTCCTGCCGTGTCCATTCCTGGCTCCCGACCTAGGAGCTGGCCGTGCAGACCTGTCGTCATCACGCTGCGGCAGGAGGAGCTCACCTTGAGCAGCATCTCCCTTGCCCCGCCCCCTGCCTCTGATTGGGCAGCGGCGGCGCCGCCCCGCCCCCGGGGTCTCCTTGGTCCGCGGTAGCTCCGCCGGCTGCCGTTGGCCGAGCCGCCGTGCGCGGGAGCGAGCGTTGGGAGCCGGCTGTCGGAGGCGCGGCTCTCCTCGCAGAGCGCCGCTCCTGCCGCCTGGGCCGCCCCGCAGGAGAGCGCGGAGGCAGCCGGAGATGTCCGGGCAGCACCGAGAGGGAAGCCGCGGCGCGACGGGAGCGAGTGCTGAGGACAGCTGTGCCGGAGGTGTGCGGGAGAACGGTCCCGGGACGGGGAGGGGGGCCGTGCGGGGCTCCAGGAAGCTGCAGGGAGGCGACGGGGGGGGCTCTAGCGAGATCCGAGGCTGTAGGCGGCTGCGAGGGGGTGTGGGGGTTCTGGGGAGCTGGATGATCGTTGTGGTCCTTTTCTGCCCCCCTGCCGTTCTGTGGTTCTGGTAAATGCTGTGGAAAGTGAAAGTGGTGTTTCTGCATTGGATATTGAAAGGGGCAGTTGATCTAAAGAATGAAGCTGTAGCATGTCCTTAGAAATAGCTGATGTGAAAAGTAAGATTACCATATACGTATTAGTGACATATTTTAGAGACATAGTTACCGAATTACGTGACAAATTCTTTCTCCCAAAGCTGCAACAGACTTCAAATGTTCTAAACAATGTGGGTATAGTATTCTGACCTGGGAAACGTACTGTAACGTTGTTCATTAGGCCAGCAGAAGTGAAGTCCATTGAACAGACTCTCAAGGAGTCGGGGCCTTTACACAAAGCAGAACTGTCCCACTCTGTGGGAACGTTAGGATGCCGTAGGCAGGCTCCAAGATACTGCCCTCTGTCCTCTTTCCAAGCTTATCTCTAAGCAAGGACAGACGGATGACCTGAACAATGACCCAGTGTAAACGGCACAAATGCTAGGGGGTAATGAAGCAGTTAAGAGGTTATGTTTATGTTGTAAAGTAGACATCCAAAACTTACGACCAGATGTTTGTTAAGAAAGCAGTTGTTAGAAGGCAATTGATCAACTAAGATATTTGTGGTTGGGTGGTAAGGATTTGTGCTTTCTTGGTATTCGTACAATTAGTGAAGTGTCGCGAAAGAGTGTGAACCTGCAGTACTCAGCCAGTGAGGAGCCGGGGAGAAAGAGATAAGGGTCGGGCAGTAGGGGATAAAAGACGTAACACTGTTTTCTCTGCGCTCTCCTGCTTGCAGGAGGCCCGCCGTTGCAGTTGGGAATAAAGATAGATATAACGATCAGAGATACTGTCCTGGAAAATTATTTGGCTATTTCCAACAATGCTTATAAATATCTTAGAGAAAGCCTATTGCATACTTGTCCAAGGTACTAGACCCTGTATCTCGAGGTTGGCCTGAATGTGTCCAGGTGGTAGCAGCAAGTGCCCTATTGGTAGAAGAGAGTATGTGTGTACACTTTGGGGGTGTAAGGAGTAAATTGTTGGGACTTTGATAGTATGTGTTTGTCCCCCCCAAAGAGATTGCTCCTCATTTTGAGGCATGATCATTAACAAAAAAAAAAAAAAAAAAAAAAAAAGCAAATTAAAAAAAAAAAAAAGGAATGAGGGCAGGAATCCACTCCTTGACCTCTTAGAAAAGCACGGTGCCAAATTCTCCCCCACGGAGATGAATTGGGCACAGAATAATTGGCCCAACTTAGAGGGAGTTGTGGATCATATAGATTCCCTCCACAAGCAAACTCGTATGGTGGAGGAAAAGGGAAAATCAATCACTTGTGCAGTTTCAGGAGCTGCTCTTACTGCTGCCGTAGAGATCCACAATGAACAGCACACGGCAGAAACCCAAATTATTCAGTCCTTGCAGGAATTGGTTACAAAGACAAATCAGAAAACCTGGTGATCCTTCTCTGCCTTCCGATAGAAACTGGGCATGCATATGAAGAGACTGAAAGTGGGTATTCTGATGTTCATATCGAGGAGGTCTCCCTATTCTGCTACAGAACTAGCCAAATAAAGGAATGTTTTTGGTTACACACCTAGGAAATCAGTATGTGTGGAAAGTGCCACTAACAGCGGGAGATGAGATCCTGTTGATTGAAAAGGAATCAGAGGGTTACTGGGGACCACCACTGGCAACCACTGTGCCCCGTGGTCCCTTACTCAAAGAGCTGATTATTGGGATGATTACTCCCCAGGACAACTAGTGTTGATTGATTTGCCCCACCCTGGTCCTGTCCCTTTAACCCTCAGGGAGACTCTTAACAAATACATCTGAAAGGCTCAAGATGATCAGGAGGAAATGTACAAAATTAGCTATCTGGATTTCACCTACCTTCTAACTTTGGTTCACTTGGGACCAGGAAGTTTTATGTTTGTTTTGTTTTCTTTTCCAGTTATGCTTCCTCTAACCTTGGTTCCTTTGGAACCGGGAAGTTCTCTCTTGTTTTCCAAATGCTAATGAATGCTGATCCTATTTCTGTGCCTCACATGTTCCCTTCTCGCTCTGTTCCTTTCTCTGGGATCCCCATGGTATCATTAGTCACTGTTTTGGACAGGAATCTTCTTCAGATTAATTTTTGTAATTGCTTATGATGACCTTACCACAGTCACTGGCTGCTCATGGAGCCATGCCCATATTGGCCGTACTGGGCATATGGGACTGAATTCTAATTCTAACAGAGGCTTAACCCTTTCAACCATGGTTAAACACAGTGATTAAATGCATTCAGGAAATGAATAGGGCCAGGATAGCACTGGCCGATTGCCCCCAACTCCGGAGAGATGCAGGATAAAGAATAAAACTAGGGTGTCAGATTAACAAGTGATCTTGTGCATTGCTACACCCCTGCAGTTTTCCCTATCAGCACTGGGAACAAATCAGCAGTTATTATGTAGTGTATTATCTCAGTGGGAAAGAACTAATATAAAAAGTCCACCAGTTAATTGTAGATGCACTTGCCATAATTCAAATAATGTCTCCCTAGCTCTAAGTTGTGGAAGGTAAAAGAAATGCTTTACCCACTGAATTTTGAAAGGTGATTTGGGACAATGCATACAAATTTCAAAGAGAATTTTAATCTTGGTGACATCTAGTTAATTTTACTTGTGATCCTCTCACTAACTATGCCACAGCTTTTGTCCTAACAATATGCAATGCTTTGGTACATATCATATACCTAATAATTGTGCTGGGACTGAATCACAATGGGGTTGGGTTTTTTTTCCTGCAAAGAAGAAAGAATCCCAAATGCTTGTGGAGAAAGAAGATTCAGGGATTTCCTTTTCTTTCTCGCTAGCAGATCTTGACGCTCTCCTGTTCCTGCCTGTGGGCTGCTTGTCATGCCAGAGTCCTGCAGTCTCCAGAAGCTACCCCACATGGTACCAAAAGAGATCATGGACCTGGATTCAGGCATTCCTCATTCTCCCACTGCATGAGCTCTCATGGAGCAGCATGCTCCTCAAAAGTGGTCATGGTCATTTTGTGCAATTACACAGTGTTTGTGTACTTATGTAGGAATGGAATGTTGTTTCTGCATTAGAACTAATAACGTGAGTATTTTATGTCGTTGTTTCTGCTCCCATCTTGTGTTGTTTGTCAGTACTAATAGCTCTTCTGTCTCTCCCAAATAGCATGGGTTTGTTCTTTTCTTTTTGGGTTCAGTATCATTTCTTGCCATTATGGAGTGTTTCTCTTCCTTTCCTTTGTTTTCCATGCTGTTAATTGACGCCTCATTGGAGCTACAATGACCCAAACACAGACTACTATGCACTGACCAAGTGAGATGCAAAAAGAAGAGGTAGGCTCCAAAACAGGCTTCGGGTGAGTGCTGTGTATGACTTGTGGTTTCTAGAATGACACCTAAGTCTTACTAACCCGTGTTGTTTAGTATCTCGTGTGGAGGTTTCTTTTCTCCTTCCAGGACTGGAGACTCCAGATGCTATTGCCCTTCCTGATCTCTTTGGGTTGCAGTGTTAGACATGCCCACATGCTTGGAAAGGGGTGATTCCTTCATCCTTATTAGAAAATCTTGTCTTGTGTTCAACAGGTGGCATTGGAGAACTGTGGCCCTCTGAGCCGTGCGAGGACGGTACTGAGGCTCTTGGTGGTTACAGCAGGAAACCAGAGCCATAGATGGGTGCCAAGATGCACTCCTTATTTTGTCCGACAAGCTATGTTGACCCCTGAGGCCACTCCCATGCTTGTAGAGGTCCTATATTCATGGCATTGGTTGTCCCTCGTGCTCACTTTGTGTTCACCAGATGTTCTTATTTTACACCATCTTCCCCACCATATACTTACAAGCAAGTGTTCCTCTTGGTCTCCATATCTCGCTCTGGCCAGGCAGATGCGGTGTGCCAACAAAACAAAGCATGCAGACCCTGAGAAGAAAAAAAAACAGGAGAGAAGCTGTCCTGGGTGAGACAGGAGAAGTGTCCCTTGAAGGGATGCTCCACTGGCACTGCCTCTCACATCCGCCGCCTGCACGTTCCTTCTCTCTCTTGTCTTCTAGGGCTCACAAAGTTCAAATGTACCCTGATGGAGTTCAACTCTAGCTTGACCAACACTCACCACGTCCACAGTAGCTGGCTTAGGCTCCCAATTACCAATGGGATGTCTGCGGCTTCTGTCACTCCTACCAAACACAGGTTTGTTCTTTTCTTTTTGGGTTCAATATCATTTCTTGCCATTATGCAATGTTTCTTGTTTCTCTTTCCTAGTGTTTCATGTTGTCAATCTGTGCCTCATTGGAGCTACAGCGACCCAAATGCTGACTGCTCTGCTTTGACCAAGTGAGATGCAAAAAGAAGAGGTAGGCTCCAAAACAGGCTTCCAGTGAGGGCCATGTATGACTTGGGGTTTCTAGAGTTAACTTCTTCTTTTTCAGTTCCCTTTCCAGTTCTCTTTTGTTTCTTTTTTTTTATTTCCCCCCCTTTTTCTAATTTATTTTCATTTTCTAATTCACTTTCTAATTGTAATGCTTTCCTTTTCTCCGATTCCTTTTCCAGTTCCTTTTATTTTTTTCATTGCTGTTTCTGAATAATTTTCTAATCTGTTTTTTCCCTTTCTTTTCCTTTTTACCTTTTTCTTTTTTCTCCTTTTCATTTTCTAATTCTTTTACATCCTTTTCTACTTCCTTTTATTTTTCTTTCTAATTTATTTTAAAAGTCTTTTTCCAATTCTTTTTTGTTTTGAATTCTTTTTCTACTCCTCTAATTCTTTCTTTTGCTAATTCTGTTTCCAATTCTGTTTCCGTTTCCAATTGTTTCTTTCTCTTTTTCTTCATTATGTTCCTTTTCTTTGTCATATTCCTTTCCATATTTTTTTCTTCATCATATTACAATTCCCATTCCAATTCTCATTCAATTTCTTTTTCCTTTACCAATTATTTTTCCATTCCTTTTTCTAAATCTCTCTTTTTCTCTTTCTAAATCTGTTTTTTCTTTCCTGTTTCTAATCTATTTTGTTTTTCTATTTTTTTTCTAATTCTTTTCCTATTTCTTTTTCCTGTTGCAAGTCTTTTTCCTTTTTCTATTTCCTTTTTTTTCTTTTTTGAATCCCAGTTCTTTTTCTAATTGTAGTTCTTGTGTTCTCTTTTTCTGGATAATTTTCCATTTTTTTTTTTTCCTATTTCTTTGTCTAATTCTAATTATTTGTCTAATTTTTTTTTTAATTTTCATTTTTTTTCATTGTTTTTCCAATTCCTTTTCGTTTCCTTTTTCCACTTCTCATTCTAACTTTAATTCTTCGTTTTCTTTTTATAATACTTTCTGTTTTTTCTAATACTTGTTTCATTTTCTTTTTTCCTTTTCTAATGATTTCTCTAATTCTTTTTCTAATTCTTATTCTACTCTTGTTTTTTTCTTTTTCTAATTCTTTTTCCAAGTCTTTTTTTCTTTTTTTCTATTTCGTTTTTTTTTCTAACTCCAACTCTTTTTCTAATTGTAGTTCTTTTTCTTTTCCCCATTCCAAATCTTTTCCCCAATCCACATCCTTTTCATTTTTTCTATTTCAGTTTTTTTCTTTTACATTTTCTAATTCTTTTCTGATTCTTCTTTTTAATTCGTTTTCGATTTTTTTCTGTCCTTTTTCTGAATCAGTTTCTTTTCTTTTTCTGATTCTAAATCTTTTTCTACTTCTCATTGTAATTCTTGATACTTTTCTATTTTTTTTCTTTATATTTTTCCTTTTTCTAATTCATTTTATTTTTTCTCAATCTTTTTCTAATTATTTTTGTTTCCAGGTTTTTCTTTTTGCATTTTTAGTTTTTGCAGTTTTTTCCTTTTCCAATTATCATTCTAATTCTTTTTCTTTATCCATTGGTTTTTCTTTTTCTAATTCCTTTTCTTTTCATATTCTTTCTCTTGCTCTAGTGCTTTTGTTTCCTTTCTCTTCTTTTTCATTTTCCAATTCTTTTTTCAGTTTTGATTCCATTTCCAGTTCTGTTTCCAATTCTTCATCTATTTTGTTTTCCACTTATTTTCTCAGTTCATTTTGTCCAATTCCTTTTCTTTTCATTTTCTTTTCCATATTCTTGTTTTTCTAATTCTATTTTTTCTAATTCTTTTCTTTTTTCTTACTCTTTTATTTTTCATGTTCTATTTTTATCTTTTTCTAGACTTTTTCTCACTCATTTTCTAATGGTTTTTTATTTTTTCACTCTTTTTTCATTTTCTAATTCTAGTTCTTTTTCCAATTCTTTTTCTAATATTTTTTTCTAATTTTTTCTCATTTCCCAATTCTTTTTCCAGTTTTTTCTTTTTCCAATTCTAATCCTAATTCTTCTTCATTTTTCTTTTTCTAATTATTTTTCTCTTTCGTTTTCTAATTCTAATTATTTTCTTTTTCTGTTTCTAATTCTAATAATTTTTATAATTAGAATTCATTCTTTCCCCTTTTCTTGTTTTTTTTTTCTATTTCTTACTCTAATTCTTTTTCATTCTTTTACTTTTTATCTTTTTCTAATTCTTAATTGTTATCCTTTTCTAATGCTTTTTTCCCTAATTAGTTTTCTTTTCCTTTTTCTTTTTGTAATTCTAATTCCAGTTCTTTTTTTCCTAATTCCAGTTCTTTTTCCACAGCCTTTCCCAATTCTTCTTCTAGTTTATTTCCAATTCGTTTTCTATTTATTTTCCTAATTCCAATTATTTTGTCTTTTTCCTATTCCCGTTCTAATTTAATTCTTCTTTTTTCTTTTTCTAATAATTTTTCTTTTTATAATTCTAATTATTTCATTTTCTATTTCCTCTTATTATTCTTTTTCTATTTCTTTTTCTACATCTTTCTTTTACTCTTTCCTTTTCCCTTTTTTCTTTTTTTTTCCCCCTATTTTCTTTTTTTTGTTGTTTCATTTTCGTCTTTTGTGAACCTGAAGTACTCAGGCAATGAGAAACCAGGGGAGGAGAAGGTAAGAGTCAGGTAATAGGGCATGAACAATGTCCTACTGATTCAGATTTCATTATTTGTGAAGAAAATACTACCAGTCTACAAGGGACTTATCCAGTTGGGTTGCATTGCCAGAATTCCAAACCCAAATAAACCAAAGGATGCCCAATTTTGTGGGTTTTCACTTGGTGTACTTGTATTGTCTGTGCGGATTCATGGTATTTTTGTACAGGTTTGTGGGTCTTCACTGGGCTTTGCAGAAGTCCGCCCTGGTTCACTGAAGACTTTTCAGGATCACTGGTCTTCACTGAGGTTCCATGAAGTTCACGTGGTTTTGTAAAATTTTGCATGGCTTCACTTCTGTTCACACTAGTTCACATATCTTCACTTTGGTTCAGTCAAGTCTGCACAATTTTGCTGGTCTTTGCTGCCTTAAAATTTTACTTCTTTTCTTAGTCCCTGACAGTTTGCAGGTGGAATCTCAATTTCTGAGTCATCTAGTGCTGCTGCCACTTCCCCCACCTTTCCAGGGTATGTGCCTGCAATTAAAATATCTACACACGGATACAATTTCACATTCTAAGGCAGTGAAACTTTCTGTCAAAGTTCAGTGAGGTGGCTTGAACAACAGTGGGAGTCTGCTGAAGGTATATCGTATCCCCTCCTGTGTAAAAGCAGAGTTTCTTTATCCTCTTCCTGCAAGGAAACTGTAAAGAACATGTTTTTTACATTGAAAACTGCCATCCAAATAGGCTCCAAAGCCTATTTCACCTCATACTCCAGCCCCAAACCATCAGTATTTCAGACCAAACTCCAGGTTCAAGTCCTTGCTAATTCACCCCAAATTGAGCTCCCAAAACCTCATTATTTCATCCCAAGTATCAGCCCCAAATCCTTACTATTTTCCCCCAAACTCTACTCCCAAGCCCTACCTATTTCACCCCAAACATCAGCCCCCAACACCCCCTGATGTCACCCCCCAAGGATGCTCCAGAATAACTCCCCCAGCGTTATTCCTTAATATCATCCCCCTATCATCCCAACGTCACCCACCAGCATCAACCCAACAGTGTCACCCCCCAACATCACCACAGTATCAACCCTCAGTGTCACTCCAACATTGTCATACCCCAACGCTCTCACCCCAGCATCAGTCATTCATGTTAAATCCCAGTGGTACTCCAACATCACCCCAATGGTGTCACCCCAGTGCTACTTGCTGATGTCAACCCTATTGATATCCCAACATCACTTCACCACAACCACAGTGTCACTTCCTCCAGTGTCGCTCTCTGAAATGTTAGATAATTCCATTAAGTGGGAAGCAGAATCTCCCTAAGCAAGTGTGCTATTACTATCTGACCCTTGAGAGATGGCAAGCCACCGAAGAGGAGAGAGAAGGAACATGCCAGAGGTAGATTCGATTGGCAGCACCAACACAGCATCCCCCACTTCAAAGTGCACTTCCGTGCTTTCTCCCGCTTTCATTCTCCCCAGGGTCTGTAGGGTTTGTTCTACTTGCATGCTGTACTCATGCGGTCAGCGTGTGATACAGAGCCCAAGTGGAACATCAACTTGCAAAACAAGTCTTTGCAAGAACAAGACCAAATACCAAGGACAGCTCTCTCCACAAAACATTTGCAGCCACAGCCACAAATATCAACTCTGTTAAAACTGCCAAAATACCTTATTCAATTCCAGGATCATTCTTCAGTCAGGGGCCTTTAGATCCCCAACAGTATCACCACCCAGCATTCACTCCCTGATGTCACTCCCTCCAGAAAAGCCCCAACATCACCCTTGTCACTAGAATGACACACCAGAATCATTCTCCAGTATCCCCAATGTCAGCCCCCAGTAATACTACAACATCACCCCAGTGTCACCCCCCTGTTGAACCCCCCCAGCAATAACCCAACCTCATCCCCCCAACATTACTCCCTAATATCACCCCACTGTCACAGCAGTGCCACCCCAGTGTCATTCCTTGTATCACCCCAACAATGTTCCCCCAGCATCACCCCCTGATGTCACCCCCAGTCATACTCATTACCTCTCAGTGTCACTCCCCAAAATAAACCCAGTGTCACCCCAACAATTTCACCCCAGTAATGTCTCCCCCAATGTCACACTTAACATCACCCCAGTGTCACCCCCACGTTCCCCCCAAAACATCACTCCTTGATGTTAAACCCTAGTAATACCCCAACATCAACCCACAACTTCATTCCCCGACATCAACCCAACATCACTTCCTCCAGTGATAACCCAACATCGCCCCCAGTGTCACCCCCTAATATCACCCCTGTATCACCCCAATTTCACTCCAGTGTCACCCCCCAGCTTCACTTCCTGATGTCAATCCCAGCCACACCCCACCAGGACTCCCCAGAGTCATTTCCAAACATCACCGCAGCGTCACTCCCTGTTGAAACCCCCTTAAGATAGGGATAGCCCAATATCCTTCCTAGTAACATCACCCCAACAATATCATTCCTTGATGTTACCCCAAGCGATAGCCCAACGTCACCACCCAATGTCTCTTCCTTGTCACCCCAACGTCATTTCCTGATTCCTCCCTCAGTGATACCCCAACATCACTTCCCTTCCAGCATCACCTCAATAATATCACCCCCCCAACAACATCACTCCTTCATCTCATCCCCCAGAGAAACTCCAACATCACCCTACAGCATCACTGCACAACCTCGACCCAGTTTCACCCCAGTATCACACCAGTGTGCCCCCATCAGTGTCACCCCAACAATGTAACCCCAATATCACTCCCTGATGTTACCCCCTAGTGAAACTCCAGCAGCATCCTAGTCTTATCTCAGTGTAACCTCCCAGCTTCACTCCAACAATGCTACTCAAAAAAAAACCCCAACATCACCCCCACCAGTAATTACCGCCTGTAATACTGCAATGTGGTGGAAAATGCAACAACAATAGCATTAATAGGTTGCAATAAGTGAGGACTTGCTCAAACACAGCAGCTGTGAACACAAAAACAAGGAACAAAATCTGCTTAACTTTAGAAGATCTCAAGCAAGCAGGGACCTCTAGCAAAAGCCTCTCATTCCCACTGCCAACACTTAAATAAGGCCTGGGAGGAGGGTGGAGCCAGGATCCACCCCTTCCATCACTCAGGTGCGTTTCATGAACCTGAGCTCCTCTGGTTTGTCCCTTCTCAATCATTGTTTCAAGCCACAACTTAGGGTTTCCACTACATTCCCCCCAACAATATCACTCCAACATCACTCCCTGATGTCCCCCCCTGTGATAGTCCAACATCACCCCCCAGCATCACCCCCCCACATCATCCCAGCCCAATGTCAGCCCTATGTCACCCCAGTGTCACCCGCAGAGTCACCAATTTTAGAAAGTCAGGCAATTTTACCAATTGCCTTTGAGGACAGACTTGAATCAAAATATGTGTGCCATTGTTGCTCATCCACTGATAACACTCCCCTTGCCGGACAGGCAGATCCAATCGCCTGCTTGTTATTTGTCTTTTTTTTTTTGCTTCAGGCCTTATAGGAACTGTTAGGTTACAGTCAGAAGCAGTGATTGAGCACGTGGTGAGGGGTGTAGCCAGCCCTGTGAGCACAGGTGGAAGCAATTCACCTATGGGAGCGGATAGGGCTGACCTTGGCTCCACCCCCTCCCTGACCACATTTAAGGGCTGGGAACAGTAAGGGCAGCATCCCTACCTGGGGGTTGCCTCCTTGGGAGTGAGTGCAGACCTTTGGAAAATGGTGATTGTTGGCTCTTGCTGCTTGTTGTTGTTACGTTGGCTCTTGCTGCTTGTTGTTGTTACGTTGGCTCTTGCTGCTTGTTGTTGTTACGTTGGCTCTTGCTGCTTGTTGTTGTTACGTTGGCTCTTGCTGCTTGTTGTTGTTACGTTGGCTCTTGCTGCTTGTTGTTGTTACGTTGGCTCTTGCTGCTTGTTGTTGTTACGTTGGCTCTTGCTGCTTGTTGTTGTTACGTTGGCTCTTGCTGCTTGTTGTTGTTACGTTGGCTCTTGCTGCTTGTTGTTGTTACGTTGGCTCTTGCTGCTTGTTGTTGTTACGTTGGCTCTTGCTGCTTGTTGTTGTTACGTTGGCTCTTGCTGCTTGTTGTTGTTACGTTGGCTCTTGCTGCTTGTTGTTGTTACGTTGGCTCTTGCTGCTTGTTGTTGTTACGTTGGCTCTTGCTGCTTGTTGTTGTTACGTTGGCTCTTGCTGCTTGTTGTTGTTACGTTGGCTCTTGCTGCTTGTTGTTGTTACGTTGGCTCTTGCTGCTTGTTGTTGTTACGTTGGCTCTTGCTGCTTGTTGTTGTTACGTTGGCTCTTGCTGCTTGTTGTTGTTACGTTGGCTCTTGCTGCTTGTTGTTGTTACGTTGGCTCTTGCTGCTTGTTGTTGTTACGTTGGCTCTTGCTGCTTGTTGTTGTTACGTTGGCTCTTGCTGCTTGTTGTTGTTACGTTGGCTCTTGCTGCTTGTTGTTGTTACGTTGGCTCTTGCTTCAATCTTTCCCTTTTTTGGGGTTCCTGACCACTTTCAAGGGCTGGAGACCATAAGGGCAGTACTTCTCTATGGAGACTTCTTCCTTTGGGGTGTGGGGTGAGTGTGTTTGGAATGGGGTAATTGGTTCCTTCTTTATTGCTAGATTGTAATCTCCCTTTCTGGGGGGCTCCTGATCACATTTAAAGTCTGGCATCAGAATGAGCAGCTACTGTACCTGGAGAATGTTTCCTTTAGAGCATAGAGTGAACCCTTAGAACAGAATGATTCATTCTTTATTTCAGGGTTGCAATCTCTCCTTTTTTGGTAGATCTTGACCCCACTTAAGGGCTGTAGCAGCCTTAAAGGTGGTATCTGTCTTCAGAGACTGCCTCCTTGGGAGTATGGGGCGAGGTCTGGTCCTTGAGAAAGGGTGAGTGATTCCTTCTTATTTTAGGGCTGTGATTTTTCCTGTTTTTGGGGCATCCTGACCACATTTAAGTGCTGGCACCTGTAAGGGCAGCGTTTATCTCTGTAGGCTGTCTCCTGTGGAGCATGGGCAAGTGTTGGTCCTTGGGAAGGGGGTAAGTGGTTTCTTTATTTCAGGGCTGTAATCTCTCTCTCTCTCTCTTTTTTTTTTTTTTTTTTTTTTTTAAGTATCCTGACCACATTTAAGGGGTGGAAGCCACAAGGGCAGCATCTCTACCTGGAGACTGCTTCCTTGGCAGTGTGGGCTGAGTGTTCATCCTTGGAATGGGATAACTTTTATTCTTTTTTTTATTTCAGGGCTGTGATATCCCCTTCTGGGGTATCCTGACTACATTTAAGGGCTGGTGGCCATAGATGCAGCATCCTGGTGGCAGCTTCCCTTGGAGAGTGGGGTGAGTATTTGGAACGGGGCATGTAATTCTTTATTTCAGGGCTGTGAGCTCCACCTTTTTGGGGGGATTCCAAACTGGATTAGAGCAGCTGTATTTGCATGTTTGTCATCATGATGCCCTTTTTTCTTCTCTAAGGGAGATGAAGGTGTTATCTCCCTTTCTCTGATATGGTGATTGAAGGACTAACATGTTTCTTTTTTTCATTGCTCCCTCATTTCTGGAATGCTTCTATCAGCCTCAGGATAATGCTGGTTAGCTGACTGAGCATTGCTGTTGTGGGAATGCCCAGAGCTAACATCCTTTTCCATAAAGAGGTTCTTCATTCTCCAGGTCTTCTAAGCAAATCTTTGAGCTCGTTATCTTCTGGTTCCACCTCTGTTCACCATTTCATGGTTCTTACAGCATGATCTCCAACCTGGGGCTCCAAACATGGTTTGTGTGCACCTCCATCATCCCATTTCATGACTGTAGTTAAGAGTGTCATGCACTGTTCGAAACCTACAGAGTTGTTTAAGGGCATTCTGTGCGCCCTTACATGTAATAAATCAGCTGATCTCTTTTTTTTTTTTAGCTTGATGGGGTTTAGGGATTGCTGGAGTTTGTCTCATCAGGGGTGTAAGCACTCTGAGATCTACTGGGCAGGTAACAGAGCATTCCAAGCCCCGTGTTTGTGCACTAGCTTGTATGCAGGCAGGTTTCTGATAGCTGTGGGAAGCTCACTTAGGGATCAAATGGGTTGCAGGTGGCTCACTTTTCTCCATGGGGTCTATTCTCCCAGCCTGCTGCGCTACACGGCTGATGATAGAGTGAGGTGCTTCGACCAGGACATGAAGAACACTCCCAGAACATAGTGGCCATCTGCTTCATCCTCACTGAGCGTAATATGGTCTGCACCACTTGAGCATAGTGGTAACAAGTATTCTGTTCCTATTTTGTCTAGTTCTCTCCCATATCTCCCTTACAAATTTGTCAATGGTAATGGATCCCAAGGCATTGTTCTCAGAGCACATCGTGACTGATCACCTTGGGATCCTACAGTCCTTTCTGTTTGAACAGCAGATCTGACTTCATCTTTATAGAAGGCCAAGGATTATCCTCTTCTGGACCAATGTACTCAGCATCACCCCAGATATCTTCATCCTAATTGTCTGGAGATCCTATTAGTTTCCTAATCTCTATGACACCCAAACCCCCATCCCTCTTCCTTCCATCCCCTGTCCCCCATTCAATAGCTCTACAGCTCTGGTTCCCAACAGTGTGATGAAGTGAGGTCCCTGGTCTGCTGAATACTGGGACTGGTCCAGAGAGGCTCTGTGACGCATGCAGATTATCCCAGCTGGAGTACTTGGTACCATCTGTAATGATCTAGTCCAACTGCCACACAATAAACAGGAACATTCACAGCTAGATCAGGTTGCCCAGAGCCTGTCCCAGCCTCACCTTGGAAGGGACAGGGCATCCATCATGTGTCTGGGTAACCTGTTCCACTGTGTCACCACCCTCACAAGATTTTCTTGATATCTAACTTAAATTTTTTCTCATTCTTCCCTTTAGGTATTGAAAGGCTGTTACCAGGTCACCTCAGAGCCTTCAATTCTCCAGGCTGAACAGCCCCAATTTTCTCTCTTTATAGGAAAGGCATTCCACCCCTCAGTTCATATTTGTGGCCATTCTCTGGATGTACTCCAACAGCTCTATGCCTGTGTCCTACACTGCAGCCATCCAAATCCAGACACAGCACTCCAGGTGAGGCCTCACCAGCGTAGAGCAGAGGGGCAGGATCATCTCCCTTCACCTACTGACAACGCATCTTTGGATGGAACCCAGCATACAGTTGGCTTTCTGGGCTGGGAAGGTACATTGCTGAATGCCCACTACTCAGCCTGTTGAGGTCCCTCTGGATGGTGTCCTGTCCCTCTGGTGTGTCACTGCACCCCACAGCTTGGTGTCATTAGGGTGCACTTGACCCTCACTGTCAATGTCACTGATGAAGAGGCAATCCTGGATGTTTATACAAACTTGGCAAAGAACCCCTTGAGAGCAGCCCTGCAGAGAAGGACTTGTGGATCCCAGTGGATAAGAAGCTGGATGTGAGCTAGCAGTGTGCACTTGCATCCTGGAAAGACAACTATATCCTGGGCTGCATTAAAAGAAGAACGGCCAGCAGAGAGAGGGAGGTTGTTTGTATTTTTTTTTTCCTCCTCTACTCGGCTCTCGTGAGGCACCATCTGCTTAACTGCGTCCGGGCCTGGAGCCCCCAGCACAGGAAGGACTTGGAACTCTCAGAGCGGGTCCAGAGGAGGGCACTAAGATGATCAGAGGCCTGGAGCACCTCTCCTATTAGGAAAGGTTGAGGGAACTGGGCTTGTTTAGACTGGAGAAGAGAAGGCTCTGGAGAGACCTCATTGTGGCCTTCCAGTACTTGAGGGAGTGGATAAACAGGAGGGGAAACAGCTGTTTATGAGGGTGGATCATGATAGGACAAGGGGGAGTGGTTTTAAACTAAGACAGGAGAAGGTTAGGTTGGATATTAGGAGGAAGTTTTTCACTCAGGGTGGTGATGCACTGGAACATGTGCTTTAGAGTCACTTCCAGGAGGATCTGTTCTGCGATCATTCACAGCACAGAGGTGAGACTGACATGTTGGTAGTTCCTAGGGTCATCCTTTTTATCCGTAATAACAGGTGTGCTGTTGCCTTTTTTCTACTCACCAGGGATTTCACCTGACTGCCACAACTTCTCAAATACCATTGAGAATGGCTTGTTGACTGCATCAGCGAATACCCTCGTGACTCTGGGATGCATCTCATTGGGACCCATAGACTCCTGGATGTTCAGGTTCCTCAGGTGATCCCAAACCCTATCTTGACTCACAGTGTGGGGCAGGGAGGTTGTTGGTGGGGGTGGCATTGCTTTCTCAATCTCCACCTGCACAGCCAAAGGTGAGGGCTGGGTATAATGAGCAGTTATCAGAGAAGATGGAAGCAAAAGTGTTGTTGGGTATTTGAGCCTTTTCCTTGTGCGTTGTTCTCAGCTACAGTGCTGCTGGTGAGCAGCATCATGCACAGAATGCAGCCCCCCAATGTATGCAGGGTAGTGCTTTCATTACTGTGCAGCATTACTGGGAGCTGTGGTTCTCCCAGGTGCTGTAACGACTGCATGGAGTGATGTGTGGATCTTCATGAGAAGAGCTAGGAATGGAAAGCTGGATTTCCGGGAATGCCCCAGAATCCCACTTTGCTGACTGGTAATTGTCTGCCCAGCAGGTAAGGGCAGTGTACGCACACCAATGTTTACCCATTATGTAGCGTGGCACAACGTAGCACTCCCAGAGCTCTTTATTGCATTTTAGGGTACCCCAAAGGCTGCCTGTCCTTCCCACATTCTATTTGTCTCTGGCCTTTCACTGCAGTGTTCTCCTTCTCTTTACCCTAGACATTCTCTACTGCATTTTCTTGCTCTCTTGTTTTGGTGTTCTGTGCCCCATTGTCTTGGCCATTGTACTTGGCTTTCTTTGCTGCATTCTCTTCAGTGTTTGGTTTTGGTGTTTCTTGCCATGTTCTCTTGGCCTCGTGTTTTGGCATTTCTTGCCATGTTATCTTGGCTGTTGTCCTCAGCATTTCCTGCCATCTCACAGCCATTGCCTGGGCGTTCCCTGTGACATCCTCCTCAGTGTCCTGTTTTGGCATTCCCTGTGGCATTCTCCTTGGCCTCCTGTTTTGGCCTACCCAGCCACCTTTTCTTGGCCTTGTGCATGGGCTTTTTTTGCCATGTTCTCTCTGGCCACTTGTTCTGGCGTTCCCTGCTACATCCTCTTGGCTTCCTGTTTTGGCACTTCCTGCCATGTTCTCTTAGCCCTTGCCTAGGCATTTACTGCTGTGTTCTCTTAGCCTTCTGTTTTGGTATTTCTTGCCATGTTCTCTTGCCCGTTGTCCTCGGCATTTCCTGCCATCTCATAGCCCTTGCCCGGGCGTTCCCTGTGATGTCCTCCTGGGCGCCCTGTTTTGGCATTCCCTTCCCTGTGGCATTCTCCTTGGCCTCCTGTTTTGGCCTACCCAGCCACCTTCTCTTGACCTTCTGTATTGGCTTTCTTTGCCATGTTCTCTTTGGCCGCTTGTTCTGGCGTTCCCTGCCACGTCCTCTCGGCCTCCTGTTTTGGCATTTCTTGCCATGTTCTCTTAGCTCTTGCATAGGCATTTCTTGCCATGTTCTCTTGGCCTTCTGTTTTGGTGTTTCTTGCTGTGTTCTCTTGCCCTTTGCTGTTGGCCTTCCCTGCTGCACTCTCATTGCCCTCACCATAGCTTTTTGTTGTCTATTTTCCTTGTTTTTGCCCTTCCCTTAGCCTTAGCTGTTTGCTTTGCCTTTACCTTGGATTTCCCTTTGCTTGTCCTGGGAGTTTGGCTCGCCTTTGCCTTTGGCTCTCTGGGATTGGCTGGGAGGCAGTGTTAATTGTAATCTTGACCTGAACCCCTAGCTTACTGAGAGCTCTAACGATAATTACATTTACCTGCAATGTGTCTGTCACCCTAACCCTTAGCCTGATGTAAAAAATGTCTCTAACCCGAAATGCAGCAATAAAAATAACACCCCTTCTTTTCTGTCAAAGTAACCTTCATCCTAATTGTAGTGCAGAAAAGAAGTCATAGTTAGTTTAACAATTCAAGCCAACAAATAGCATTAATTATATCCCTAATGCTCCTTTGTGACATCATTAGAGCAGTGTGCACAGGGTGCAGCCCCCACATATGTGGAGCAGTGCCTTAATTACTGTATTGTGTCCAACAGGTGGCAGCGGAGAGCTGTGGCACTCCTGAGCGCCATAACAACTGCACAGAGCGATCTGTGGCTCTTCATGAGAACAGCCAGGAACAGAAATCTACATTTCCTGTGATGCCCCGGAAGCCAACTTTGCTGACGGTAATAATCTGCCCAAGAGGTAAGGGCAATGTTTACCCATTACTTAGTAAGACACAAGGTAGAGTACCTGGAGTTCATTTCTGCATTTCAGCGTGCCTTACAGGCTGTCTGTTGTCTTCTTTCTGCGTTCCCCTTGCCTCTCCTCTTTGCCTGATTATTTCTTGCAGCATTCTCTTTGGTCTCTGTTTTGGTGTCTGTGGTGGCGTTCTTTTGGGCCCTGCCCTCCGTTTTGGCGTTCCCTGCATTTTTCTCTTGGGCCTTGCCCTCCGTTTTGGCGTTCCTGGCGGTGTTTTCTTGGGCCTTGCCCTTCGTTTTGGCGTTCCTGGCGGTGTTTTCTTGGGCCTTGCCCTTCGTTTTGGCGTTCCTGGCGGTGTTTTCTTGGGCCTTGCCCTCCGTTTTGGTGTTCTATGTAATGGTCTCATCAGTCTTGTGCTGTTTTGGCATTCCCTGACGCGGCCTTCTCTTTGGGCCCGGCCCCTGACGCGGCCTTCTCTTTGGGCCCGGCCCCTGACGCGGCCTTCTCTTTGGGCCCGGCCCCTGACGCGGCCTTCTCTTTGGGCCCGGCCCCTGACGCGGCCTTCTCTTTGGGCCCGGCCCCTGACGCGGCCTTCTCTTTGGGCCCGGCCCCTGACGCGGCCTTCTCTTTGGGCCCGGCCCCTGACGCGGCCTTCTCTTTGGGCCCGGCCCCTGACGCGGCCTTCTCTTTGGGCCCGGCCCCTGACGCGGCCTTCTCTTTGGGCCCGGCCCCTGACGCGGCCTTCTCTTTGGGCCCGGCCCCTGACGCGGCCTTCTCTTTGGGCCCGGCCCCTGACGCGGCCTTCTCTTTGGGCCCGGCCCCTGACGCGGCCTTCTCTTTGGGCCCGGCCCCTGACGCGGCCTTCTCTTTGGGCCCGGCCCCTGACGCGGCCTTCTCTTTGGGCCCGGCCCCTGACGCGGCCTTCTCTTTGGGCCCGGCCCCTGACGCGGCCTTCTCTTTGGGCCCGGCCCCTGACGCGGCCTTCTCTTTGGGCCCGGCCCCTGACGCGGCCTTCTCTTTGGGCCCGGCCCCTGACGCGGCCTTCTCTTTGGGCCCGGCCCCTGACGCGGCCTTCTCTTTGGGCCCGGCCCCTGACGCGGCCTTCTCTTTGGGCCCGGCCCCTGACGCGGCCTTCTCTTTGGGCCCGGCCCCTGACGCGGCCTTCTCTTTGGGCCCGGCCCCTGACGCGGCCTTCTCTTTGGGCCCGGCCCCTGACGCGGCCTTCTCTTTGTTGTTTTCCATGACTTAGCCTTGCCTTTGATGTGTTCAGCCGTAGGCTGAAGAGCCTATCAGGAGCTCGGGCTTTGCAATGTGTATGAGCTTCATTAGCGCCAACATAAATGCACGCAACCTTCTGATTAAAGTTGAGACTTTCTGATCAATTCTGTGGTCGTGTGTTTGTCTCCCGCCGAGCTCCGCCAAATGGTGACCCTGACGTGATAACCCGTTGGATAGAACCAGACGAGCGGCGTAGGAAGTTCGGGTCCCTAAGCAGCGGGGATGGCAAAAGCACTCCAAGAAAGAAGAGGTGCCATGCCTCAGGACACTCTGTGAGACCTGACCGATACGGGCTGCCGGACCTTGCAAGGCTGCAACAGCGCTGAAACTTAGGTATGGAAAGACAAGCAGCTTATCAATTATTTACTCGCTTTTTAGAAAAGCACGGGATAAAAGGAATAGATCTTAATAAAGAGCTCCCTGGATTATTGGCCTATGGTCAGAGCTGGGGTTTGCTTGCTAACCCTTATTCAGTTCATGAGCTGAGTGAGTGGCGGAAGTTTGGAGATGTGTTGTGGGAGGCTATGATAGAGGACGATAAAGTGACAAGGAAACTGGGGAAATTATGGAAGGCAGTTCATAATGAATTGCTTCAGAGTCAGGGAGAGAAAAGGGCAGCTCAACAAGCTGTGGGGGCACACCAGCGAAATGAGGGTTACTGGAATTGGCCGCCAGCAGTTCCTCCTGCCGTAAGCACAATCGTTATCCCAGCTGAACGGGCTACGGGCTCAGAGCCTGTAAATGCTCCAGCCGCGGGCTCGGAGCCAATGACTATTCCAACTGCGCCACTTGTGGAACCATTAACCCCTTCAGCAACTGCCCTAGAAAAGCAAGGCGATGAGCCGGTCCCTGGGGCAGAAAGTGCCCTGGCGGAGGCAATCGCAAGAGAGCGCAGAGAGGCGTGGGCGAGCATAGCGAAAGCATGCATGGAGCAGGGGGATGGTGAAGGCGCGGCGGCGGTGCAGGAATTGGCGTGCCCTGTGACCTATACTCCTTTGGCTGCAGGAGGAATGCAGGCAACCATATCAGCATTAGATTGGAAATTATTGTCACAGCTGAGGGCTACAGTTAGCCAGTGTGGAGTCATGGGTGAGCCGGTGAAGCAAATGTTGGATTTTATCTGGGGTTCACAAATATTGCTACAAGCAGACATAAGGGGAGTAGCAAAGTTGATATTTACTCAGCATCAGTTATTGCTGTTTAATGCTCACTGGCATGATCTGTGCCAGCAGAGTGTGATGATTCAGAGGCAGCCAGGAGATCCGCTGCATGGGGTAACACTTGATGAACTATTAGGGCTGGGACCATACGTGAGGATGGAGACTCAAGCCCTCTTAGGTCCAGACAAATTGAGGGAATCTATGCGATTGGCTAGGCATGCCATGTCCAGAATTAAGGCACCAGGTGGACTCCCCTCATACATGGGAATCCAGCAAGGAAGGAGTGAGGATTTCGGGAGCTTTATTGTTAGGGTAGCGACAGCTATAGAGGCTGCAGGGGTACCTGAATACATGAAGGGAGCTATGTTAAAACAATGTGCATTACAAAATTGCAATTCTACAACTCGTGGAGTTTTAAACACATTGAGTAGTGGATGGACAATAGAAGAAGCACTACAGCGAATATCAAATATACCTAGTGGTCCACAAGCATTATTAGTGAAGGCAATCGCAGATCTGGGTGAGGGATTAAAAGCCCAGGCACAAGCTAGTCAGCCACAGGAATGGCAGCTCTTGCACCTTTGCGAGCGTCAGAAGTCCACACACACTGAGCAACAGATGACACTCCTGCATGAAACACTGGCAGCAAAGGACTAGTGATAGCACCGGAAAAGATCCAGCATACACCCCCCTGGAAATATCTCGGACTGATATTAAACAACACAATCGTCACGCCATGCTTACTTAACAAACTGACCACTACTGTCTTGCTTGCACAAAAGGAAAAAGGGGAAATGGTTGTGCGTACTCCCATTGCAGCTCACGGAACCCACAAAAAGAACGGTGTCAGGATGTGAAATGATGAGAAAGACTGAAACCAGGCTTGAAACGACCATGAACTCATAGTGATTGGGATTATGTGCTTCTTATTATTTGGTTTTGCTTTGTAACTTGTTGTATTGCAAATAGCAGAGTAGTAACCTTTGTTGTGTGGTTTTTATTTTTATTTTTTAATTTTTTTTTTTTTTTTTAGTAATAGATTGAATGTGAATTAACAGGATTTAATGTTACTAATGCTGAAATCTATGGAGATAGCTATTTTAATGTATTAGTAGCGCTAAGACAAAACCTGGAAAGGAATCCCAAGCAAAGGATGACCTTATATTATAGAATGATTAACTCTCTTTCATCCCACTATTTGGGAATTTAAAATATGATCATGAAGCACCTGAGACAAAGGCACACGCTAAGAGAGTTAACCTTGATAGTTCATTCTGCAAGCAGATGTTCCATTTGGCCTCTGTATCACGCATTGGCCATGCGGATGCAGTGTACAAATGGAAAATACTCTTTGGACCCTGAGAAGAACAAAAGAAAGAGAGAATCTGTGGTGGGTGAGAGAGGAAAAGTGCGCCTTGAAGCAGGGGACGCCCTGCTGGCACTGCCTATCGCATTCACCACCCTTTTTCTGCAGGTTGTTGTTTCTCAAGGGTCAGTACGTAATAATGCCCCTAGTTCTATCTGGCATGTAAAGTTCCTCAACTATTAATTTTCTATTAGCCCAAAGGCACAATCATGAGCACTCTAAAAGCATCTGTTGTACAAATCTTAGTGATTTTTCAAAATCAATATATCAGAATATATAAAAGTTGAAGACTTCTTTCAAAGCAGTTAGAGATTAGCACAGAATGGGGCCCTTGGGGATTTATTTCCAGGTTGCAGAAAGTTGGGCTGCAGACCAAACACGTGTTTGTTCTTTTTAGTAGGTTAACAGTATTTCTTGTCATGATGTTATGTTTGCCTTGTTTCCTTTCTCACACTTATAGCATTGTCAATCGAGGCCTTGATTGAGTTATAATGATTGTATTATTAATATAATTAGTGTTATTACTTTATAGCATGGTAGAAGTTTGCTAATAAACAAAAAAAGGGGAAATATGGGAACGTAAGAAAAACTGCACGGAGCAGCAGCTGTGCAGCAAGATAAGTGGCATGAGAACCAAGGACACCTTCAGAAGAAGAAAGAACATCTCACGGCTCTGATTGGCTAAGCAGACAAATGCCACTTCAAGGGTATTAGAGGAATTGTTGGTAGATACAGATTCAGTCAGGCATGCCACGCTGCAAAATCGTGCCGCTATAGACTTTTTACTGCTGGCTCATGGGCACGGATGTGAGGACTTTGATGGAATGTGCTGCATGAACCTCATGGAACACTCGTCATCAATACACCAACAAATAGCTAAGCTACAGACCCTCACCAGCCATTTGCAGGAAGAGGGTTTGGGGTTAGAGGACTGGCTCCGTGGGCTAGGAATTGGTCCCTGGTTTCGAGACATCATCTGATTCATGCTTATGATACTGGGGGTGTTAATTGTGTTACTGTTGGTGGTGCCATGTGTGTTCTCTTGTCTACATCACTTAATACACTGAGCAATTGATAAGGTAGTAGGAGTTAGCCTAGTTGTCCAAAAAGAAAACAAGGGAAGTGTGGAGAGTGTGATTGAGACCTGGCTGGTTGAGAAAGGCCACACAGACAGTATTCGGCTAATGAGACGAGAGTCCTTGAGCAATGTAACAGGATGTGTAGGAAGGCAGGAGAATGTAGAAATAAGAAAGATGTATGGCATGGTCTAATCACAAAAAGTACAAAGAAGGGCTGGGGCAACAAGTAGCTGAAGAGCCTAGCAGGAGCTCGGGCTTTGCAATGTGTATGAGCTTCATTAGCGCCAACATAAATGCACGCAACCTTCTGATTAAAGTTGAGACTTTCTGATCAATTCTGTGGTCGTGTGTTTGTCTCCCGCTGAGCTCCGACAATGGCCAATGCCCTCTGGGGCACCAGGCACATCTCCTACGCAGGATGTGCTGCACAAGTCTTTTTCTTTTTCTTTTTGTTATTAGCAGAATATTTCCTTCTCACCATCATGTCCTATGACTGCTACGTTGCCATCTGCAAGCCCCTGCACTACGGGACCTTGATGGACTGCAGAGCTTGTGCTACCATGGCAGCAGCTGCCTGGGGCACTGGGGCTCTCTTTGCTCTGCTGCACACTGCCAATACATTTTCTCTGCCTCTCTGCCAAGGCAATGCTGTGGATCAGTTCTTCTGTGAAATCCCCCAGATACTCAAGCTCGCCTGCTCAGAATCCTACCTCCGGGAAGTTGGACTTATCATGGCTGCTGTCCTTGTCTTATTTGGGTGTTTTTTATTCATAGTGCTGTCCTACATGCAGATCTTCAGGGCCGTGCTGAGGATGCCTTCTGAGCAGGGATAGCACAAAGCCTTCTCCACATGCCTCCCTCACATGGCCGTGGTCTCCCTGTTTCTCAGCACTGCTTTTTTTGCCCATCTGAGGCCTGCCTCCCTCTCCTCCCCATCCCTGGACCTGGTGTTTTCATTTCTGTACTCGGTGGTGCCTCCAGCAGTGAACCCCCTCATTTACAGCATGAGGAACCAGGAGCTCAAGGGTGCCATCAGGAAAGTTATCCATTATACATTGTTTCTCCATCAAAACGATGTTCATCATACCCTCAAGACTGCAAAGAAGTTAAGCAAAGTGTGATCGATTTTATGTGATGTTTCCATTTTTTCTTCATATTTCTTTGTCATACTTAAAATAAATTTAATTCCAATTAAATAATATTCATCATCAGTCTTTTTGTTTACTTATTTTTACTTCCATGTGTTGAACCTATTGTACTTAAGGAACCAGGTTCTATGAATAGATAAAGAAATCAACACAGGATCATTTTTTTTGCCTCCCATCCAGTATGGATCATCAGCAGAAGGTCATGAACTAAGACACAAATGCCACAAGGAGCAGCAGTGTCCCTGAGGGATGTTCATCACAGCCTGGAGGGGACTTTCTGCTGCCTTTGAATTGTGCTGCTGCTTCCCTGGAGCCACGGCCATGGGCAGCAGCAGGATGTGGCCTTTTCAGTGCTGCTCTCTTTATGTTCCCAACTGCTATCTTGTGTCCATGCATTTGTGTCAGCTCTCAGTTCTGGTGCAATTGGTGGCAGTGCTGTTGTCTCTATGGTGGCATCCCTTTGGCTGCAGGCAGGCAGGCAGTGTGCAGGAGTGTGCCACAGCTGGCCACCCTGCTGAGACCATCATAACAGAAGGGGCTGCTCAGGGCAGGGTCAGAGGGCTGAACACCCCTTCCAAATCTGTGCCAGGAATACAGCCAAGGAGTTGCCCTCGGGAAAGTCCTCTTGCTTTCCAGGGGTTCTGCATGGTTCAAAGTCCCAGGGTGATCAATGAGGACCAAAGGATGGATGAGAGCTCCCTTCTTGGTTGTACATGGCCCAGCAAATGGTAACGGGTCTTGAACATGTCTCTGTGGGACTGTCCCTACTGCGGTGGGACTAATGGCAGATGCTGTCCTGGACAGGAATCTGAAGCATCCTGGAGATGCCAGGGGATCTCCAGGGACAGTGTAAGAGACTGTGTCAGTGTAAGGCAAAGAATAGTTCCTTATGCAATAACAGACCACTGATTCAAAGGAACAGGGGAGTCTGAGGAGCCCACAGGCAAATGAAGGCTCTGCAGTGGTGCTGCTGAGCCAACTGGGCAGATGGAGAGAGACTCAACAATAGAGATCCCATCCAGTTGGGACTGCCTCCACCCTGAGCAGCACAGGGTCAGCCCGGTGTCCCAGGGCACCACAGCTCCCTCACTCTGCAGAGCAGCTCCACCAGCTCAGGGCCCTGCACAGAGCATGGGGAGGGAAGCAGGAGGGAACAGGGAGCTTCTGCCAGGCCAGCAAGGACACACTGCCCTGGACAAGGATCTGTGGGAGTAGGGCTGGTCCTGGAGAAGCGCTATGGAGAATTGCTGTGAGTTAGAGGATGGATGAGAAGGAACATGCTCTGCTTGCCCTCCTGCTGCAGGTGGCTGCACCAGAGAGGACTCGCAGCCAGCACCTGGATGGAGCTCTGCCACCCGCCTTGCCCTCCCCCCTCTCCAGTGCTGTCACTGCTGATGCACTCCATGACCTCCCAGTGCTGCCGGCCGGCACATCTTCCAGGGGCCATTCAGGTGCTGCAGTGACAGTGAGCTCACATCACCACTCCAGCCACCTGTCCTCAGCCTGCCTCTCCCTTGCTCCTCTGCCCTGTCCTGTCCCTGCTGGGATGAGTGCTGTAGGGATGTGCTTCCTGTCCCCACGTTGACTCTTCCCAGCTGCCAGCCTGGTGGGCTCCTGGGGGTACTGATAGTAGGCTTGATGGTGTGGAGCAGAGTCCAGAGAGAAAAGGTGATGTGAAGCAGCATTTTTTCAGTGGAGGCCTCCATGTTCATTTGGCAAGTGAGGACTTGTGCTCAGTGTGCTTGTGGCCCGGAGCTTCTACTCCAGCGCTATCTGCATTGGTCATGGCACAGGAACAACGTTTCATAGACCAGCCACCTCCTTTCTTCCTCACGTTATGTCATAAACCAGTGTCCTTCACTCTGACAGTGTTTGTATCAGCTCATGGATTAAATGAATTAGACCTCTTTTAGTTCTTTGAGTCACAATCCAATGCCTTTTGCTCTCCGCCTCTGTAGCAGATAAATTTTACATACCCTTCATCTGAGGACTGACCTGATAGTTCTTTTCACACTGTTCTTTTTCAACTTCCATAGTTTGGTGGGACTTTTCCCAATGTGATGGGTTTCACCGCAGTGACTGTGACCTATACTTGAGTCTTTTAGGCTGAGTTTGACACCAA
The DNA here is from genome assembly GCF_987193195.1 of Phasianus colchicus. NCBI lineage: Eukaryota > Metazoa > Chordata > Aves > Galliformes > Phasianidae > Phasianus > Phasianus colchicus. Next base: position 293,796 of record NW_028325229.1, on the reverse strand, counting down.
TGACCCACAATGGTTCATGAATGTTTCTGTTTATTGAGAATAAATCAGAGTTTCTTGGCATCCTAGTGGCCATTTCAGTGCTGGGTCACCCCCAGGGCTCCACTAAGTTGTCTGGGGGGCATTGAGTGTGCTGGGTTGGGCTGCAGCTACAGGGACAAAGACAACAGTTGGCAGTTACTGCCCTGAGACCCTCTTCCCAAGTTCCATCTGCAGCTTCTAGAGGGCTCTGGTCTCCTGCAGGTCCTCTCGGAAAGCTGCCTGTCCCAGACAGGACCTCTGGGGCCTCTGGAGATGGCATGGAATGCTTGTGATCACACAGTGGAGCTTTGCTCCTTGTCATTTATCCTTCAATTAATATGCATTTCCTATTAATATTTATTGTTTCCTGTCTACCTATGTAAAGTACTTATTCTTTTGGGAAGTGAACCATGCTGGTGGGATACGGCTGAGGAGTGTGTCTTGTTTTAGTGAAATTGTATCATGCTTTACTGTTGTTTGTTTTAAAGTAGGAAGCAACGCCCTGTGTTTGTGTGCAGACAGTTCTCTAAGGAAAGCAGGTGAAGGAACGGTGTAAAGGAACTGTAATGTCCAGCTGTAGATTTCAGTGGAGGATTCTGCTGTCGGGAAAAGTGATGCAAGTGCCAGGTGGCATACAGCAGACACGTCAGGCCTGGGGAGGTGAGCAGTCAGGTTGTCTGTACAGTGTCAGGCCTCAAGCAATTGCTTTTCCTGTCTATGCAGATCTCCTTCAGAGACAGTCTGAATCAATATCAAATGGTGAATGATTCCCCAAAAGCAACAAGTTGCACTAATTTAAATCAGAAAACATTTATATTGGGTGCCCTTTAAAGTCTTTCTTTCCTATAGTAAAGAGTACTAAAAGTGTGGAGTAAAGTGTGAGTAAATCCCAGAGGAAGGATTGAGTTCACGCGGAGTAGAGTAAGTTCAAACACACAGTAAAGGGTGGGCAAGCCTGGTGCAAAGTGTAAGTAAAACCTGGAGAAAACTGAGTAAACTCGGAGTCAAGTGTGAGAAACACCCAGAGTAAAGTGTGGGTAGGCCTAGAAGAGAGGGTGTACACACCCAAAATAGGGTATCAGTAAAACCCGGAGAATAGCCTGAGTAAAGCCAGAGGAAAGTGTGAGTAAAGTTGAAGAAAAGTTTGAAGAAACCTTGAGTAAAGTATGAGTCAACAACACTCAAAAAAGAAGTGTGAGTAAACCCAGAGTAAAGTGCGAGTAAGCTTGGACTAAAGTGAGAGGTAAGCCCAAGTGAAGTGTGAGAAAACCCGGAGTAAAGTGTAAGTTAAGACAGAGTAAGGTGTGAGTTAAACACAGAGAAAGGAAACCCGGAATAGAGCAAGAGTAATCCCTGAGGAAAGAGTCTGCAAGCCTGGTGCAAAGTGTGAGTAAAACCTAGAGAAAACGGTGAGAAGACCAGGCATAAAGTGTGTGTAAACTCCGAGTAAAGTGTGAGAAACACTTGGAGTAAAGTGTGGGTAGGCCCAGAAAAGAGAGCGTACACACCCGGAGTAGGGTGTCAGTAAAACCCTGAGAAAAGTGTGAGTGAAAGGTGAGAAGGGTCCCATAAGTGGAAGTAAAAAGGCAAGAAGGCTTCAAAGTGAATGAGAATAAGGGGAGTGAAGGGAAATAATTAAAGATAGCTTCTAGAAGCAAGAATGTAGAGCTTGTTAGAAAATAAGGGATGTCAGACACTGGGTCTGGGATAGTGAGGGGGTGTAGAAGGCCATACCAATAAGGTCTGAGAACAGCCCGAGGACATTTCACAGAGAGATGATTAGACGTCCACAGAGCAAGAAGAAACCAGTTTGGGGCGATGCCCTCACTTTGGGTCAGAAGTTTACAGCAAGAAAGGGCAGAAGCCTTTGTGAGGAAGTCAAGAAATCTTCATCCCTTGACCCACTACCCACGCACAAGATGAGAGGGTCTGCATGCTAATGAAGTCACGGGATTGTAATGAATATGTATCCGAGTTCCAGGAAAGCTGTTGATGATGTATTAGTTTGGCCTATATCTGTTCCACAAGTATTCCTGATGTGGTGCAAGCTTGGAGGAATGATACCCCCTGCACCAGGGCTTTTGTGCAATTGCCAATAAAAAATAACTTCTCTATATCCTTACAGGCTATAGGGATTGATTTCCACACGTCAAAACCTTCAGTAAAGTTTGAGTAAAACACACACACAAAAAAAGAAGTGTGAGTAAACCCAGAAAGAAGAGTGAGCAAACTTGGCATAAAGTGTGAGGTAAGCCCAAGTCAAGTGTGAGAAAACCCGGAGTAAAGTGTTAGTAAATGAGGAGTAAAGTGTGAGTACAACTCAGAGTAAGGTGTGAGTCCACCCAGAGTAGAGCAAGTGCAAACCCAGAGTAAAAAGTGTGCAAGCCTTGTGCAAAGTGTGTGTAAAACCGGTAGAAAGCTGTGAGCAAACCAGGAGTAAAGTGTGACCAAACCCGGAGTCCAGTGTGAGAAACACCTAGAGTAAAGTGTGTGTAGGCCCAGAAGAGAGAGTGTACACACCCAGAGTATGGTGTCAGTAAAACCCAGAGAAAAGTGTGAATAAAACCAGAGTTAAGTGCAGACATGCGGAATCAAGCTCTGTAACCCAAGTAAGGTTGCAAAACAGGTACGGTTTATTCAGTGCTGCGCAGACACTGGGTGCAAAGGGGTAGATCCACCTAACTTGCACACCATCCAGAAAAATGGTGCTACAGATATAGGCCAAACAAATGCATAATCAATAGTTTTCCTGGAATTCAGATACATATTCATTACACCCCCGAGAGTTCATTAGCATGCAGACCCTCCCCTCTTGCACGTGCGTTGTGGGTCATGGGATGAAGATTTGTTGTCTTCCTCACAAAAGCTTTTGACTTTTCTTGCTGTAAACTTCTGATCTTTCAGGAGGACATCCCCCCAAACCTGTTTCTTCTTGCCCTGTGGACATCTCATCACCTTCCTGCCAAATGTTCTTGGGTTGTTCTCAAGCCTTATCAGTATGGCCTTCATCCCCTTCACTATCCCAGACCCAGTGTCTGCCATCCCTTATTTCTTTAACAATCTCTACATTCTTGCTTCTATAAGCTATCTCTAACTACCCCTATCCTCAGTCCCTGTGAAGCCCTTTTCTCACCTTCTACTCTTTTACTGTGGGGCCCTTTTCTCACCCTTCAAACAAGGTGAGAGAACAAAACTGAAATACAAACACAGCAAATCACTTTAATTACAGTAAATAGGTAAGGAATATGAAGGATGTGAAATCCTAACTGACTGTGAGCAGATTTCTGTCTTGGAAATGATTTAAATTATGTAAACTATTAGTCAAATGTGTTGTGGGTTAGGCGTTGTTTCAATTAATATATTAAGGTGAAAGGGACGCTGAATTCATCAGCTGTTCCAAAGTTTGCAGGAAAAAGCCTGCATTTGATATGTAGCCATAAACACTCACAGTTTATTGTCACTGGGTTTTAAGCAAGGAAAGAAGAAAGCACCTTTTCCCTCAACCCAGGAATTGTTGAGTTGTGTTTTCTCCCCTGTCCTGTTGAGGAGGGGCACCTGGGAGCCAGGCAAGGTGAGCACAGCGCAGCTGGGTGCTGAGTTCCAGGGTGATTTTGGGGTCCCAGCCCCGCAGCATGAGGCTCCATATGCCTTCCCCTCTGCAGAATAGCCCTCCCCCACCGCCCCACAGGGAGCTCAGTGCAGGCACTGTGTGGGGCAGCATGCGTGCAGTGGTACAGAGATGTGCCCCCAGCATAGCCCCTGTCAGCATGCACTGACCTTCTGCTCCAGCAGCCTCCCCCACAGGCTGTTCCCTGCCCAGCTCCAACATATCCTATACAGCTCACAGCCATCCCTGTTCTGAGCTCCGTTGAGCTCTGGGCTGGGAGAGGGTGCGGCCAGGCTGCCCACTCCCCAGTGAAGGCACTGAACCCAGGGAGAATGTGGAATGGTCCCATTTCAGCCCTCAGCCCTCAGCAGATTACAGTGAAAAGTGCTGCTGGAAATCACTGGCATGAGGTCTGGATCTGCTGCTAGCTTCCTTGGGCAGTGTCTCCTTTCTGTTCACACAACAGGAAGCTTTGCTGGATCTGTGCCCTGAGGCACCCTGCTTCATGGCCCCACAGGCATGGGGTGGTCTCCAGGGCTCCAGGATCACCTCTGCCAGCTCCCTCCTCTTGTGGGCTCTCAGAGGCTGACGTCCTTGCATGGACTGAGCAGAGGGATTACCCTTTGAATGGTCACAACCAGACTCTGATGTTCCATCTGTCCCCCAGCACACTCATCTTGTACCACGGTTGACTTTGGGGTAATGGCCAGCTTGAGGGTTGGGAGACTGTCACAAGGACTTCTGCCTGGGACAGAGACTGAGCAACAGCAGCAAGGTCATGGGGTCCTGGTCGTACTTGATTCTTCAGGGAGATTTTATGAGCACATCAACTCCCATCAGACTCCATCCCTCCTCTGATCTGATCTGATGATGACACTGTGCTGGCCATGCTGATCAGAGTGGGCAGCAGACCCAGGTCGACAGGGATGAGTGCTGATAAATCCTCTCCCTGAGAGTCTGCGGGTGTGCAAAATGCTTGGAATGACAATGGAACATTTCCAAAGGCACTGTGTGTGCACAGGTATGCCTGAGGAATCTTCCTTCAGCCTCCTGTCCTGGGTCTGCTGCATCCCCACTGCCTCCACAGTGCCTGCTGGCATCTTATTTGCCTACAGATACAGAAAGATAACACAGAGGCTGTGGTAGAGTCAGCACTGACCCAGAGTTCATATGGGCTCCAGGAGAAAGAGAGCACGGTGATGCCTCAGTACAAGTGGAAGGAAGCCAAACACTTGTATAGGACCATGATAACCACTACTGATACTCACACACACACACACGAACAGCAGAGAAAAACGTATCTATTAATATAAATAAATATTATAAACATTAAAAATCATAATGTAGGCCTGTTACTGGACAGACTTAGAATTATTTGTAGAGACAGATGAGAAGTTTATCCCTGGTGGATGTGGGAATACAAGATAGACTATTTAGAGCAGAAGTGGTGGAGCAAGACAAGCAGCATGAGAAAGCAAGGCTGAGAACACAGGATATATCTAGAAGAAAAGTAAAAGGAATGGTGCACAGCTCTGATTGGGTTACTGCCTGTCTGCACGGAAAAGGAATGTTTGTGGAATACATTGTCAACATGAAAAGGCAAATGGGAAAGTTGTAAAGGCTGATAGGAAAGGTAAAAAAGGAAACTTGTGAGTGTATATAAGTGATGTGAGAACCTGTAAAAAACAATTTGTATCATTCACATTAGAGTCTGAGCCTGTTTGCCATAGATGGAATTTGTCCATGACATCATTTTCCTCACTGCATCCTTGAGCTCCTGGTTCCTCATGCTGTAGATGTGGGGGTTCAGTGTTGGAGGCACCACTGAGTATAGAAATGACACCACCAGGTTCAGTGAAAGGGACAACAGAGAGGGTGACTTCAGGTAGGCAAAAAAATCAGTGCTGAGAAAGAGGGAGACCACGGCCAGGTGAGGGAGGCACGTGGAGAAGGCTTTGTGCCGTCCCTGCTCAGAGGGCATCCTCAGCAAAGCCCTGAAGATCTGCACATAGGACACAACAATGCATATAAAACAACCAAAAAAGGCAAGAACACTAAGGACAGTAAGTCCAATTTCCCTGAGGTAGTCTGATTCTGAGCAGGAGAGCTTGAGGATCTGGGGGATTTCACAGAAGAACTGATCCACTACACTGCCTTGGCAGAGAGGCAGTGAAAATGAATTGGCAGTGTGCAGCAGAGCAAAAAGAACCCCAGTGCCCCAGGCAGCTGCTGCCATGGTGGCACAAGCTCTGCTGTCCATCAAGGTCCCGTAGTGCAGGGGCTTGCAGATGGCAACGTAGCGGTCATAGGACATGATGGTGAGAATGCAATACCCTGCTGAAAACAAAAACAAAAAGAAAAAGACCTGAGCAGCACATCCAGCATAGGAGATGTGCCTGGTGCCCCAGAGGGCATTGGCCATGGCTTTGGGGAGAGTGGTGGAGATGCAGCCCAGGTCGAGGAGGGCGAGGTTGAGGAGGAAGAAGTCCATGGGGGTGTGCAGGCGGTGGTGGCAGGCTACGGCTGTGCTGATGAGGCCGTTGCCCAGGAGGGCAGCCAGGTAGATGCCCAGCAAGAGCCAGAAGTGCAGGAGCTGCAGCTGCCGCGTGTCTGCCAACGTCAGCAGGAGGAACTCGCTGATGGAGCTGCTGTTGGGCATCTGCTGCCTCTTGCCACAAGAACCTGTCCAAGGAGTACAAAAGTTAAAGACAGAGATTTCAGTGTGGAAAATTTTCAGTTAACCCCAGTTATGTGAGCCACATTTCTTGACGTTGAGTTTGTCTTGAGGGCTTCTGCACTTTTTCTCTCCAGGAAGCAGTCTTGTCCCCATAGGGACAGGGAAATGTGGTCGTGTAGGGAAAGGTTTTCTTTCCAAAATGTATCACATGAAGTAAATTCTAATAGAGAAGTGCTTGTCAGCATCTGTGGACTCAAAGCCAGAAATATGTGGGTTACAAATGGAAGTTGCAGTGATAGTTTTTTCTGCACTCCATCCTCTCACTCAGTGTGTCCATGGAGGGTTTGCTGAATTGAGAAATTCGGAGCACTTCTGCTGTACTCAGTATGAATGCCTATGAGACCTGAGAGGCAAAAGGATTCATGTCTGCTTAGTGTGGAGAAAGGGCAGCTGGTTGGGCTTGTTTCTAATTGTTCTGAGCTTGTCAGTTTTGAAGAGGGAGATGGATTACACTCCCAGAACACTGTGAAAAGAAGGCAGACCCAGCTGAGAGCAGAGGAATCCACTGCCCATCACGGAATATTCATCATTTCTCAACATACTTCAGCAGTGCCTCATCAGCACATGTATTGCAAAGGAAACCTAACATTCATTCCCTGCTGCAGCAGGGAAGACCTCATCTGGAACAGCTCTTATTCTATGATAAAGAAACATAGAGTGTATGCAGCCTGATCTGCACTGGGATGTGCCAGATTTGGTGATCCCTCTTGGAAAAGTGTTTGCATTACCTATGGTGAGAGACTTACTGTGTCAATGGCTGAAAGCAATGCTCCTGCAGTGAGGTCGCAGCCTGCTCACACCCCACACATCCTGTAATCCCTCTCTCCTTTCTCTTCTATCTTCATGTCACCTCAGAACATGCTGCTAGTACTGATGCAGAGTACACGGGAGCTGCTCTTAGTCAGAGCTGTGTCTCTGCAGCACTGCCCACTTGTAGGAGCTCCCTGTGTCCCAGGAGCCCAGACCAGCTCAGCAGCAGAGGATGTGATTTCTATCCTCCCGATGATCTCTCCTGAGATGTCCCTGGGTCTCTGTGGCCAACAGCTCCTAAAAGACAGCAGTGTCATGATTGTACTCTGAAATCTGCTGCATTAACCACCAAATGCCCACTGGACAAGGACCAATTCCAGACATACGGTTAGCCCTTCAGTGAGTGTTGCTGTATCAAAAAGTGCACACAGGCAAGGACAGGGAGGGGTGGACTTGCCCTGGGCAGGGCAGTGATCCAGCTGAGGTAGTGCTGGCATCTCATCCCTAGATGGAAACTCTATGGTGGAAATGGGTTTGGGATTTCTCTGGTTCAGTTCAGATGTGCACAAGGAGTTGCCTGCATGTGAGCTCCTGCTCTGAGTCCTTGGTCCTCCAGTGGAGAGTCAGTTGCTCACACACAGACCCTGGGTGATGACCAAGGTGCCTGCGATGCTCCTGGATGTGTGCTAGTGCTTGTGAAGTGTGTGGGAAATCCCTGAGATAGACACCTCCTTCCTGAGCATCAGCTGAGGGCCAGAGAGGGGTTAGAGCTATTCTTGGCCATCCTAAATGACAACAGACCACTGCGTTTAGGGCACTGGAGTATGTCTTTTTTACTCATCTCCGTGGAGCAGGCAGAGTTATTCAGCTGACTAAATGGATGAGCTCACAAAAGAAGAGGCAGATCTTCCTCTGTTCTCCATCTGTTGCCTATTCTGGAGCTCAAGGCACTACAGAGCTGACGCACATCTTTGTTCTTCGTCTGAAGAAGCCTCAGTTTTCTATGTGCTCTCATGTGAATGACATCAGAAGCAGCCTAGTGTCATGCCAGTTCCCTGGGCTGTCCAGCACACTCACATGCAGCTGCAAATGCAGCACAGGGCCTTCAGGAAAGACATGTCCAGGAGTATCCATGCTGCTTGGATAACTTAGCTACCCTTAATGGGTCCAATGATTATGTGCCACCTTCATAGATACCATGGATGCACTGAATCCAATAATGCCTCCTGAATAGGATGTTTTCTTATGTGATTTTACACTGATGAGAACACCAGTATGTGCTGGGCTACATAGCTTTGTACACTTGCAGGCCTGAGCTCTTGTTTGGATCACAGGAACACAACTGGACTGTAGCATGAGTCTTCATGATAGATGGGAGAGGAGACAAAAAAGAGCAACTGCCCTCTGTGGGTGTGCCCTGAGCTCTTCCTTGGGATGGCAGAGCAGCCAGGTGAGAGTGAATGGCAATGGCAAATAGAGGAGACCAACAGTGTCTGTTCCTGGCTTCCTGATCATGAGGAGGAAGTGGAAGGTGCCCAATGCAGACAGATAGGAGCCTGATGTTTCAGGCCCTTGTCCCCTTTGGGGGCCTTTTCCACTGCAGTATCTGCTGCAGGGACAGCACAGCAGGGCATACAAGATCCAGGATATCCCTGGAGAGCACAGCTGACAGTTTGTTCACCAAGCCTTAGAGAAACCAAAGAGGAGAGGTGCTCTGCTGCATCTCATACTCACTGGCAAGGAAGGGCTGGTGGAGAATTTGAAGGTCCAAGTGAACCTGGTCTGCAGTGGCCATGGGATGGTGGAGCTGTGGAGTCTGAAGGGAGGGCAAAAGTCAAGTTCACACCTTGGGTTTCAGGAGAGCACACCTTGGCTTCTTCAAGTGTCTGTGGTGCCCAGTACAGAAAGAATGCAGATATAGGAATTGGAAACAAGAAGTGGTCAGCTGGGAGCAATGCAGAGTGTTTGTCCTAGTGTACCTGCTGAGATTAGTTTAGAAAGTCTAAAGCTCACACAGAGTTGAACCTGCCCAGGCATATCAAAGACAGAAGGGCTTTTAGAAATATATACACAACAAAAGGAAATCTAGGGTGAATGTGAGCTCACAGTGAAATGGGGCATGCTACCTGGCATGAAGGGCGTGAAGCCTCCTGTGCTGCATGTGACCTTCTAAAACAAGGTCTGAGAACGTGAGAAGATCTCAGTACCACAGTGTGACTCAATTAGTGGAAACACTGAGAGCTGCCATGGACAATTCTCAGCAGGGAAATTCTGGGGAGTGCCAGGCTCTGTTCAAAGCAGAGATGGATTTTCTCTTATTTTTGAAGCTGTAAGTCTGAAAGATGTTCCTGTCAATAAAACTGAAGCAATTGAACTAAATTGAATTGAATTGAATTGAATTGGATGGATTGAAGACCAAGATGGAAATCAGTGAAAATGAGTTAACACACCTCTCAAGTTCTGAAATACTCATGAGATCTGTTTTTTTTTTTAAGTTGAAAATTCAAGAGTTCTAGGGGATTTTGTGTCCTTTCTATTTTATTCAAAAAAGAACAACATTTTGCAGAACTGTGTTAGCAGGAAACACATGCCTTCAGATACGGGGACACAGACTGTGTTTCATTGTTCATCATGAAGGAATTCTGTTTGTTGGAAAAAAGAGAAATCTTTCATTGCCCATGTGCAGCTGGTTCTCTGAGGAATTGGTGCCAGTGCCAATGCCCTGTGACCAATGCCCAGCGTCCACCGCTGCTCTACCCTGCTGTGTATTTGATGTCCCTCATCCTCCAGCTGTCTCCAGCTCTCCTAAATCAATGACCATGATTCAGGACAAGTTTTCAGCAGGCCATCTGGACACATGCTCTTCCCACTGCTCTACAATCTTTTCCTTCCCTTGCTCTTTGTTCACTCAGATACCTCCCAACTATCTGGCTGATCTGTGAACTTCAGGGAGATTATTGGAACTTGCAACATTTCTGCAAAGTCTGATGGACTCCTTGATCAACTCCTTAACTGTGATTCTATCTATGCCTTCCTATCTCTGCCTAACATATTTCTTGCACAAATATTCCCAAGACAAACCTCATTAGGTGTGGCTTGGACAAGGCATGCAGTTGATTACATTGCTCTACAGTTCGTTCAATTGCATCATGTTTACAATTATTGGGAAAAAAAAAAAAAAAAAGAGAGAGAGAAATCTTTCATTACCCATGTGCAGCTGGTTCTCTGAGGAAAGCCAGTGGGAGATGGTGCAAACAAGGTTTAGCACTGAGCAGGTGACTGCAGAGGAGAAAAGTGATGTGAGGAAAACTGATGCAAGTCCCATGGGGCCAATGGGAGTAGAAATGGGGTGGGGTAGCTGCAGAGGACATTTGTCCACACAGTGACGAGGCAAAGGTCGTTAGGGGACATCCTGGATCAATATCATTTACAAAGTGCTGCTTCATCTTCTTGTTTAAACCCAACTATAAATAAATAAATAAATAGTCTTCATAAATACCCATCATTCTCTTCAAATTTTAACTCTCTCCCGATACCTGTCCAGTTTGCTGCACAAGTTCTGAACACCTGAAGAAGATGACAGGAAGGCACAAGGCACAGGAAGGCTCTTCAGGTTGTAATGGGTCCCAGGGAGCATTTGCTGCTGAGTCCATCAACCTCCAGTGCACAGAGAAGATTGCATGAAGTGCTCAAGAAGACAAAGTCTGAAGGAACAGTGAAGTTTCCTGGAGTATTAATGGGCCCCACTGAGGACCATTCACAAGCCAGCTTCCCCAGGGACTTGTTAGAGCAGATAATTGGAAGCCATGATTGCAGGCAGACCAAGGCACTGGGATGGCGGCTGTGATGCTGAGCAAAGCCTCCTTTGTCTTCTGAAGCAGAAAGGCCAAGGCCTGATCCCCAGAGCCTTGGCAGGGAGATCGTGTCCCTCCTGCTGGCTCAGGGCCCTTCCTGGGGCAGTGGGATGGAGGTTTGTCTGATGTCACATGGAAGACTGTGGGACAGCAGCTGCCACTCTGCATGGGGTGCAGGGATACCGTGAGGCCCAAATCCCATATGAGCAGTGTGTCTCATGCCAGGATGTGGGATGTGGGAATGGCCCAGTCTGAACAAGCAGTCAATCCCAATGAAACTTTGAACTTCAGATCACTCAGTTCTAGTGCCCTCCTTTAGATAGTATCCCATAGTTGTATGTCCTTTATGTTCTTTATGTTCTGACCCATTCTCCAGCGGCTTATCCATCAAATTATGTTTCTGTGTAGCCCTGTGCAGAACATTTTGCCCAGAAGGATACTGTGAGAAATAGTCAAACTATTCTCTCTATACTCTATTGAAATCTTAAAGGATAACCTCAACTGGTTTCTCTTGGTCAACTCAGTGGGTGATGCTGTCATAAAGGGACATTAAGTTAAACAGGACCTTCCCCTCATGAGCTTGTGTTGGGTGTGACCAACGAGAGAATTATCCTTCAGGTGTTTTTAAGTAACTCTTAGCACCATTTTCTCCATAAATTTACCAGGCACTGAAGTGAGAATGACAGTTCTGTAATTACTGATGTCCTCTTACTTCCTCATGTTTAAAATAAGGACAATGTTTGCCATCTTTCTCTGTATGGGATCTGACATTACCCTAAACTACTTCTGATGCCATCCACATGAGAGCTCAGAGCAAACTAATAAGGAGTCATGAGTGAAATAATGTAGATGTTTCATAGCTTTGTAATGCCTTCAACTCCAGACTATGCCACAGATGGAGCAGAGAGGAAGGTCTGTCTGTTCTTTTGTGAGCATCCATTTGGTCAGCAAAATAACACAACATGCTCCATGGGGACAGGTGCAAAAGGCACAGTGGGTGCCCCAAGCACAGGGCTGTGGTGGCATTTAGGATGGCCAAGAATACCTCCCTTCTGGCCCTCAGCTGATGCTCAGGAAGGAGCTGTCTGTCTCACAGATTTTCCACCACAGTTTACAAGCACGAGCACACAGCTAGGATCACTCCAGGCACCTTGGTCATCCCTGAGTGTCTATGTGTGAGCAGTGCAGTCCCTGTTAAATAAAGAGCAAGGATTCAGATGAGGGGCTCACACACAGACACCTCACTGTGTACATCTGAACTCAGCTAAGAGGACTCCCTGCTCTCACGGTTCTGTGAGGAACTGATCCCATTTCAGCCTCAGGTTTTCCATCAGCGGATGAGATGAATAACTCTAGGGTTAGGATGAGAGGGTCTGATATTAACAGGACATATGGAAATGGCTTTAAAATAAAAAGGGGTGACTAAGGTTTGATATTGGAAAGGCATTTTTTACACACAGGCACTGGAAAATGTTGCCAAGAGTAGTTGTGGAGGCCCATACCTGCAGGCATTCAAGGTCAGGTTGGTTGGGATCCTGGGCAGCCTGTTCTGGTAGATGGCAACCCTTTCCATGGCTGGGGGGCTAGAACTAGGTGATTTTTCAAGTCTCCTCCACACTATGCCGTTCTATGATTCTGTAATGTTATGACTTAGAGCTTTTTAGCGGCTGTTTCCAGATTTGGCATTTGCTTCTCTCATGGTCAAACATCTTTTTCTAGGAACAACCATGCTTGTGGAATCCAGTGGACATGTGGTAATTAACTGAGCTGACTGTGTAGGACGTTCTGCAGTGATGACCCTGCTGTCCCTGAGGAGATGTCATCTCTGGAGACCAATGGAGGTCTCCATGGAGAGAAGGAAATCCCATCCTGTGCTGCTGAGCTGGGCCAGGCTCCTGGGACACAGGGATCTCATACAAGTGGGCAGCACTGCAGAGGAACAACTCCTCTGCACAGCACAGCCAAGCAAGGTTAGGGGCATGATCTGCAGGTAACAGAGAGAGGAGAGAAGAAAGAGAGCTTACACGCTGTGTGGCACATTAGCAGACTGTGTGCTCACGGAAGAAGCATTTCTCACAGCCCTTGACAAGGTAAGTCTCTGGCTGCAGCAAATGAAGAGGCTTTTCCTGCAGGGATCACTAAATTTGGGACATCCCAGTGCAGCTCAGGCTGCATAAACTGTTTCTTTATTATGGATAAAGAACTGCTCCAGCTGAGGGTTTCCATGCTGCAGGATCAGAGCACAGCCCAGGGGCTGCAGCCGGGTGCCCAGGGCTGTCCTGCAGAGCAGGTCCCTGCTGTGCCTCAGGGGCTGTGTGCCAGGGCAGGGACTCTGCTGCCTGCCAGGCTCAGCACTGAGCACTGAGCACTCAGCATTCAACCTGCCAAGGGAGCTGCCCAGGGCGCTGCGGGGTGATGTGTGGGGGAAGGAGCCCCCCAGAAGGGCAGGGCTGGGCAGGGGCCTTCTGCTGCCACAGCTGCTGCCTGGGGCAACGGGATCACGGCTTCTTTGCATCCCAGAGAGTTTCCAAGGGCACTTTGCAAGAGGAGAGACAAGACAGGGATTTTCCCATACCTGTCCTTAGGGAAAGATAATGAGTTGGACACAGAATTCTGAAAGGAGTTGTGAAATATGAACACATCTCTGAGAATCTTAAACTATCTGTTTCTCAGTCTGCAGTTATATGAACAACCTCCCCATGTGCTTTCAGCCTCTTTTCTCCCAAAGGACAGCACCAGCTGAAATTATCGTAATTCTCTGCAGACATGTATAAAGCACTTATCCTGAAAACAGGCAGCTTTCTCTAACAGAAAGTGAAGTGCATAGAGTTTGGGATGGGCACTCTGAGTGCAGAAGGGGTAAAGACATGAGACATGGAAATCGCTTGTAAGAGTAAAATATCCTGGATATGATTAGGGAATGAGAGGAAAGTAAGAGCTCTTTCAGCTTCTACTTCTTAAGGTGCAGTAAAGCTCATTAAAATAAACTCATGCTATGGAGATAAATGAACATTTTCCATACACATAGAAAAACTTCTATATAATGGTGGGAAGAGTTTCTGTGTGAATGGTCTTGACTTGTCATTATTTTCTGCACTGTGAACAGGACTCCAGGCCCAGGAACTGCAGATGCCCAACAGCAGCTCCATCAGCGAGTTCCTCCTGCTGGCGTTGGCAGACACGCGGCAGCTGCAGCTCCTGCACTTCTGGCTCTTGCTGGGCATCTACCTGGCTGCCCTCCTGGGCAATGGCCTCATCAGCACAGGCGTAGCCTGCCACCACTGCCTGCACACCCCCATGGACTTCTTCCTCCTCAACCTCGCCCTCCTCGACCTGGGCTGCATCTCCACCACTCTCCCCAAAGCCATGGCCAATGCCCTCTGGGACATCAGGCACATTTCCTATGCTGGATGCGCTGCTCAGGTCTTTTTTTCTTTCTCTTCTTCATCTCAGCAGAATATTGCATTCTCACCATCATGTCGTATGACCGCTACGTTGCCATCTGCAAGCCCCTGCACTATGGGACCTTGATGGACAGCAGAGCTTGTGCCACCATGGCAGCAGCTGCCTGGGGCACTGGGGTCCTTAATTCCCTGCTGCACACTGCCAATACATTTTCACTGCCTCTTTGCCAAGGCAGTGCAGTGGATCAGTTCTTCTGTGAAATCCCCCAGTTTCTCAAGCTCTCCTGCTCACAGTCCTACCTCAAAGAAATTTGTCTTCTTGTGATCAGTGCCTCTTTAGCATCTGGGTGCTTTGTATTCATTGTTTTGTCCTATGTGCAGATCTTCAGGGCCGTGCTGAGGATGCCCTCTGAGCAGGGACGGCACAAAGCCTTCTCCAAGTGCCTCCCTCACCTGGCCGTGGTCTCCCTGTTTCTCAGCACTGCTTTTTTTGCCCATCTGAGGCCTGCCTCCCTCTCCTCCCCATCCCTGGACCTGGTAGTGTCATTTCTGTACTCGGTGGTGCCTCCAGCAGTGAACCCCCTCGTCTACAGCATGAAGAACCAGGAGCTCAGGGATGCAGTGAGGAAAATGATGTCACGGTCACATTTCAGTGGGGATAAATTTATCCTCTGTCATAACAAATGATTCCCAGTCTGTCCCCTAACACACCTATGTTATTTTTTTTTAATGTTTAAAATATTTAATTATATTAATAGATACATTTTTCTTTGCTGTTCATATATATGCGTAATTATCATTAGTGGTTATTGTGTTCCTAAACATGTGTTTGGATTCCAATCACTTCTCTGAGGCATCATCCTGCTTTCTTTCTCCTGGAGCCCACAGGAACTCGGGGTCAGTGCTGACTCTCTCACAGCCTCTGTGTTCCATCTCTGTATCTGCAGGCAAATGAGAGGCCAGCAGGTTCAGTGGTCATGATATGGGCTGGATTAGCAAAAGGATCAATGTATTAGTATAAGGATCAATATATTACATTAGCAGAACGAATCAGTGTGTACTCATCTTAAATGTTACCAGTTTAGCTTTGCTTCGTGTGTGAACAGCCCTGTTTTTATCACTTCTGTTTCACAGAAGCACTGCAATCACATTTGTTTGCCTCCGCCAGGTGCAAGGACTTGTTCTTGAGTTTGGTATGAACTGTTGGCAGTTATAGTGCACCAAGACAGAAAGCTGCTGATTGTGCAAAACAAGCAATGGAAATTTGCCAAACTGGGGGAAAGGAGCTAAAAGGTGAGCCAGGGTGCACCATGATGAAGAGGAAGATGAACTAAAGGGGAGGAAGTAGGTGCTGTGAGAAGGAGGACGTGCGGTATCAGGGGCTGTGCTGGGGGCACATCTATGTACCACTGCACGCATGCTGCCACACAGTGCCTGCACTGAGCTGCCACGGGCTGCCTGTGGGGTGATGGGGCCGGGCTGTCCTGCAGAGGGGAAGGCACACGGAGCCTCCTGCTGCAGGGCTGGGACCCCAAAATCAGCCTGGAACTCAGCGCCCAGCTGTGCTGTGCTCACCTTGCCTGGCTCCCAGGTGCCTCCTATGCTGCTCTGTCACTGCCCCTCCCCTACAGGATGGGAGAGAAAACAGAATTCAACAATTCCTGGTTTGAGGGAAAAGGTGCTTTATTCTTTCCTTGCTTAAAACCCATGAGAACAAATTGTGTGTATTAATGGCTACATATCAAATGCAATGTTTTCTGCACACTTTGGAACAGCTATTGCATTTAGCGTCCTTTCCACCTTAATATATTATTTGAAACCATACGTAACCCACAACACATGACTAATTGTTTATATAATTTAAATGATTTCCAACACAGAAATCTGCTCACAGTCAGTTAGGATTTCACATCCCTCTTGTTCCTTTACCTACTTACTCTAATTAAAATGATATGCCACTTTTGTATTTCTCTGTCCTCTCACATCCTGAGCTTTCTTTTTCTTTTCTTTTCTTTTCTTTTCTTTTCTTTTCTTTTCTTTTCTTTTCTTTTCTTTTCTTTTCTTTTCTTTTCTTTTCTTTTCTTTTCTTTTCTTTTCTTTTCTTTTCTTTTCTTTTCTTTTCTTTTCTTTTCTTTTCTTTTCTTTTCTTTTCTTTTCTTTTCTTTTCTTTTCTTTTCTTTTTTTCTTTTCTCTTCTCTTTCTTTCTTTCTTTCTTTCTTTCTTTCTTTCTTTCTTTCTTTCTTTCTTTCTTTCTTTCTTTCTTTCTTTCTTTCTTTCTTTCTTTCTTTCTTTCTTTCTTTCTTTCTTTCTTTCTTTCTTTCTTTCTTTCTTTCTTTCTTTTCCCCTAATATTTACCAATAATTCCCTAAAGTAACCCCGTGTACCCCTTAGTTATTTCTGTTCTTGCTGTCAGACCCAGTCTGTTGTGTCAGTGCAGTTCAGGTAATGATTCACTTCTGAATGCTTTGGTCATTTGCAGAACTCTGGACCATTCCAATAACAGCTCTCTGGATCCCAAAGTAAAGGTTGCTACGTTACAGAAACACACGCATCTATCAGGTGCCACTTGTAAGCAAAGAATCAATCTTACGAACAATTTCTTTGTGTGTGCTGTAAAAAGATGTGTTTTACTATAACACAACCACTGTCCTGAGATTCACAATGCTTTGTTTAGCTCAATATTTTAAGGATATAAATGAGAAATGAGTGCTTTCCCAAAGCTTCATTAAATGCTGTGGTTCTTTACGGTCAGAATGATAATGTGGATGCTTTGACAGTACATCAGTTACACAGACCGGTACAAAAATCTAGCTGGACTGTTGAAAGTCCTTTGGCATGATCCCACATCACATCCTTATCTCTGTGGAGAGATATGTGAGATGGATTTGAAGGGTTGCTTCCCTCTCTGCCCCGAGGAGCCGCGCTGGGCCGAGATTGGAGAGCAGTGGGGAAGTGACCTGAGTCCAGGGCCTGGGACTCAGGGCCGCAGCCTCCCCCCGCCGTGCAGAAGGGTTCTTCTCCCGGGGTCCCATTTTGGGACTGGCAGAGCGGTGATCTCTTCAGTTTGACGGGAAGGCGGTGGGACCAGATGCACTTGAGGAAGGCTGACAAGGGCTGAACTGGGGAATGGAACTGATGTGAGGAAATCAAACTCTATAACCACTGAGTAGTTCTAAAGCAGGTGTGTTTAATCAGGGCTGCATGCACGCCAGATGCAGAGGGGATATTGCCACCTAGCCTGCATACTGGAGGGCAAGAAATGCACATACTTAAAGAGCAGGCTGCTTACATATGCATTAGATGTCCACAAATAGGCTGGTTTATTACACTGACTCCCAAAAATGATTGATACCCCCCCTCAACCCTGAGTCTCAGTTATTTTACACATACCGTCTTTGCGATGAAAGTCATTGTGTTACTTTCTTAAGCTTGGGTTAGGATGGAGGACGCTTGGCTGCTTCTGGTTGGTCATCTCATCGACCACAACTCCATTCACCAATCTGCTACTTCTTCATTAATTTGTGGTTTTACTGTCTGAGCCTGCAACCTTGCATTCCAGAGATAGGATAGTTAGCATCGTTATTGCGAAAAATGAGAGAATGACTGTCAGTGCTAATTGCCTGTAGAAAATGATGCTGTAGAAAAGCATGTTACTGGCAGCGAAAACTTGGCTAAGCAAAGTCAAATCTGCAGCTGCCAATTCAACACTATGAAGGCAAAAAACTTTTGACTTAAATTATTTTCTACAATTAATTAAACCTGGGGTAAAGGGTGAGTAACGGCAGGAGAAAAGTGTGAGTAAACTCAGAGTAAAGTGATAGTAAAACCCATAGTACAGATTAAACCTGGAGGGAAGTGTGGGTAAACCCTGGAGTAAGGCATGAGTACACCCAGTGTAGAGTAGGAGTAAATGTGTAGTGAAGTGTGTGTAAACAAGGAGTGAAGTGTGGGTGGAACCGGAGTAAAATGTGGGAAGACATGGAGTTAACTGAGACAAAAACCAGACTAAAGTATGTGTAAACCCAGAGAAAAGTGTGAGTAAATGTTGTCTAAAATGTGAGTAAACCCTGAGTAAAACGAGTGTGAGTAAAACTTTGGTACAGGGTGAGAAAAAGCAGGAGTAAAGTGTGAGTAAACCTAGAGTAAATTTTGAGTAAGCTTGAAGAATGAGTAAACCTGGAGTAAAATGTGAGTAAAAGCCAGATAAAAAGCCAGTGTGAGTAATACCAGTGCAAGTGTCAGTAAAAACAAAGTGTGAATAAACCTGGAATAAAATGTGAGCAAACCTGGAGAAAAGTGTGAGTAAACCCAGAGAAAGAGTAAACCCAGAGTAAAGTGTGAGTAGAACCCATAATAAGTTGGAACTACAATCCTGAGTAAAGTGTGGGAAGACACAAAGTAAAATGTAAGTCCAGCAAGAGTAAAGTGTGAGTAAACCTGAAGTTTGAATGCACCAGGAGTAGAGTGAGTGAACCTTGAGTAAGGTTTGAGTAGGACTGATTTCAATTGTGAGTGAACCTGGAGTCAAGTACCCTGATCCCAGGGTAAAGTGTGAGTAAAAGCCACAGAAAAGACAGGGTAAAGCAAGAGAATGTGGTAACCTGGGGAAAATTGTGAGTAAACCTGGAGTAAAGTGTAAGTAAACTTGGAGTAAACTGTATGTAAACCCAAAGTAAAATGTGAGTAGACCTGGAGTAGAGAGAGAGTAAACCCTGAGTAAGGTCTGAATAAACCCAAAGTAAAGTGTGATTAAACCCAGAGTTACTTGTGAGTGAACCTGGAGTCAAGTGTAAGTGAAACCTGAAGAAAAGACATAGTAAACCACGAGTTAAGCGAGAGAAAAACTTGAGTAAAGTGTGAGTAAAATCCAGAGTAAAGTGTAAGTAAAACCAGAAGTAAGGGGTGAGCAAAACCAACAGAAAGGTGTCAGTACAACCTGAGTAGAGTAAGAGTAAACCCGGAGTAAAGGGAAGGTAAACCTAAGATAAAGTGTCCATTAACCTGGTTCAAAGTGTGAGTAAAACCAGGAGAAAAAGTAAGGGTAAAGATGGAGAAATGTGTGAGACAACCCAAAGTAAAGTATAAGTAAACCCAGAGTAAGGTGATAGTAAATGTGGGGTAAACTGTGTGAAGATACAGAGTAAATTGTGAGTTCACCTGATGTAGAGAATGAATAAGCTCTGAGTAAGGTTTGCGTAAACCTGATGAAAAGTGTGAGTAAACCATTGTAAAGTGTTAGTGAAACAGGAGTGGTGTGAGTAAAAACCAGAGAAAAGAGTGAACCACGAGTAAAGTGAGAGTAAACCTTGAGCACAGTTGCAGTAAACCAGTAGTAAGAGGGGAGTCCACATGGAGTAGAGTAAGAGTAAACCCGGAGTAAAGTGAGAGTTAAACCAGGTGTTAAGTGTTTGTAAAGCCGGTGTAAAACGTGAGTAAAACCAGGAGAAAACTAAGGTTAAACCCGGAGTAATGTTTGAGATTACCTGTAGTAAAGTATGAGTAAAACCCAGAGTAGACACAAAGTAGAGAGTGAGTAAACCCTGAGTAAGGTCTGAAATTAGCAGAAGAAAAGTGTGAGTAATCCTGGATTAGATTGTGAGCACAACTGGAATAGAGAGTGAGTAAAACCTGAGTAAGATCTGAATAAACCCGAAATAAAGTGTGAGTAAATTTGGAGTGAACAGTGAGTGATCCCAGGTTAAAGTGTGAGTGATCCCAGTGTAAGCTGGGAGAAAAGTAAGAGTAAAGCCAGAGTAATGTGTGAGTAAGACTTGAATAAAAAGTGAGTAAAAACCAGAGGAAGTTGCAAGTAAAACCCTGAATAAAGTCTGGGCACATCTAGTAAGTGAGTAAGAGTAAACCTGGAGTGAATTGTAAGTAAAACACGAAGGTGAGAGTACACCTGGAGTATGGTGTGAGTAAAACCTGGAGAAAAGTAAGAATAAACAAGGAGTGAGAAAAAAAGGACTAAAAAAGGAGTAAAAAAGGAGTGAAAGTGTGAGAAAACTTGAATTAAAGTTTGAGTATACCTGGAGTGCCAGGAGAGGCTATACCTGTGTCAGATCCTTGGTACATAACAGAAAGAATTACACTGGTAGTTGTGCAATTTCTCCCTTGTCAATAGGGGGTGTGCACCCATCACTGCATTAATGAATAAAATGCCCTTCCCAAACATCTTTGCCTGATGAGAACTTTTTATCCTGAGCGTGTTTCTCACATTCTCAATTCACATCGAGTTTTCTCTTAATTTGCTGTGTTTGCCTCACTCATTACTCCCAGTTTTATACAGTTACATCTAGGCTTTTTTTAGACTTTACTCCAAGATTTACTCACGTTTTACTCTAGGTTTTCCCTCAATTTAATCCAGGTTCTACACACACGCTACACCGAATTTTATTCACATTCTACTCTGGGTGTACTCACAGCCTACTCAGGTTTACTCATATCTACTCTGGTTTTTACTCACAGTTTACACCATGTTTACTCACACCTTACTTTGTGTTACCGCACACTTTACACCGAGTTTACTCACACTTTACTCCGGTTTTATTCACACATTTTTATCTTTTATTCACATTTTACTCAAGGCTTACTTGAACTTTTCTTCAATTTTACTCATACTTTACTCTGGATTTACTCAAAATTTCTCCAGATTTTACCAACAGGTCTTTATCACACTTTACACCAGGTCTTTCTCACACTTTATTCTGAGTTTACTTACACTTTACTGCAGGTTACTGACACTTCTACATGGGTCTTACCTTCCACTCTGGCTTTTGTGCACACTACCTCAGGTTTACTCTCAATTTGTAAAGGGTTTTCTCTTACCTTTCTGCAGATTTTACTCACTCTCTACTCTGGATTTTACTCACTCTTTACTCTATGTTTTCTCTGACTTTGGGTTTTACTCACACTTTAAACTGGGTTTGCTCACACTCTATGTTTTCTCACACTTTATTTCAGGTTTACGCAGACTTGACTCTAGGTTTTACGCTTTACTCTGTTTTTTTTTCTGACACTTTACTTAAGGTTTATTCACACTTTACTCAGTGTTTACCCCAAATTTACAACTTTTACTGACTCTTTACTCCGGGCTTTACTTGCACTTCACTCCTGGTCTACTCACACTTTCATGCAGGTTTACTCACACTTTATTGCATTTTTCTCACACTCTACTCCAGGCTTACTCAAACTTTTCTTCAAGTGTTGCAAAGTTCAAACTTTACTCTGGGTTTACTCAAACCATTCACAGTATATATTTACATTTTAGTTCGGGTTTTACTCACCGTTTTTCTGGTTTGACTCACACTATTTTTTCTGGGTTTACTCACAATTTACTCCAGTTTTCATCCAAAACTTTCATCCAAGTTTTCTCATGCTTTTCTTTGGATTTACTCACATTCTTCTTTGTGATTACTCACACTTTAGTTCTGGTTTTCTCACACTCTGCACTGGGTGCATTCACAATATGGTTTTTCTCACACTTGATTTCATGTTTACTCAGTTACTTCAGGATCACACACACTCCACTCCCAGTGTACACACACTTCAGGTTTACTCCAACTTTTCTTCAGGCTTACTCACACTTTTATCTGTGTTTACTCAAACATTATTCCAGGTTTATTCTGAATTTACTCTGTGTAAACTCACACTTTACTCTGGGTTTACTCTTACTTTTCTCTGGTTTTTATTTTAGGGTTTTTTTTTTTTTTTTTTTTTTTTTTCCTACAGGTTTATTCACACTTTTCTTTGGATTTCCTCATACGATACTCCAGGTGTATTCACACACTACTCAGAGTGTTCTCACACCTTACACTGGATCTTATTCTAACTTTACTCCACGTTTACTCACACTGAACTTCGGCTATACTCACACTTCATACTGTGTTCCCACACCTTACACTGGATTTTACTCACACTTTATTCCAGGTTTACTCACTCTTTACTCTGGGTTTACTCTCAATTTACTTTGGGTTTGCTCACACGCTTCTCCTGGTTTACTCAGTCTTTTCTCTTGCTTTTACTCACACTCTACTCCAGGTGTTCTCTCTGTACTCCATGTTTACACATGCTTTACTCAGGGTTTACTCACACATGACTCCAGGTTTACTCACACACTATTCCGACATCGCTCACTCTTGTATCCAGGTTTACAAACAGTTTAGTCAGGTTTCTTCACACTTGACTTCAGCTTTACACAAAATTTTCTCTGGGCTTACTTGCACTTTACTTCAGATTTACTCAGACCTTACTTGAGGTTTGCTGACTCACTACTCTGAGTGTACTCACACTTTACTCCGGGTTTACACACAGTTTATCACTGAATCATAGATTCATAGATTGGCCTGGCTTGAAAAGGACCACAGTGATCATCCAGTTTCAACCCCACTGCCACGGGCAGGGTCACCAACCACCAGACCAGGCTGTCCAGAGTCACATCCATCCCAGCCTTGAATGCCTCCAGGGATGGGGCATCCACAGCCTCCTTGGACAACCAATCCCTGTGCTTCACCCTCTGACTGAAAAAGGCCACAATGAGGTCTGCCTGCAGCCTTCTCTTCTCCAAGCTAAACAAGCCCAGCTCCCTCAACCTTTCCGCGTAGGAGAGATGCCCCAGCACTCTGATTACCTTAGTGGCCCTCCTCTGGACCCACTCCTCTGGAGCTCCACGTCCTTTCTGTACTGGGGGCCCCAGGCTGGACGCAGTACTGCAGATGGGGCCTCACAAGAGCCGAGTAGAGGGGGACAATCACCTCCTTCTCCCTGCTGGCCACCCCTTTTTTCATGCAGCCCAGCACACAGTTGGCCTTCCGGGCTGCAAGTGCACACTGCTGGCTCATGTCCAGCTTCTCATCCACCAGGACTCCCAAGTCCTTCTCCACAGGGCTGCTCTCAAGGAGATCCTCCCCCAGTTTGTATAAACACCTGGGATTGTCCTGGGCCGAGTTCATCACCTTGTGCTTGGCCTTGATGAACCTCATTAGTTTCACATGGGGCCACTTCTCCAGCCTGTCCAGGTCCCTCTGGATGGCTTTCCTTCCCTCCAATGGATCAACTGCACTGCTCAGCTTGGTGTCATCGGCAAACCTGAAGGGGGTGCACTTGATGCCATCATCTACGTTGCTGATGAAGATGATGAAGAGCAGCAGTGCCAAGACGGATCCTTGAGGGACACTGCTTGTGACCACCTCCACCGTGACCCAGAACCGTTGATCACAACCTGTTAGCTGCATCCATTTCACGGTTTTATGCTTCTGTTATTGGTATTATACATCATAATGTCGTGTAAAGCACGGGTAATTAAAGAGCTAATATTCCAGTTCACTGGACCGGCAACTTTGAAGATACCTGGTTCTCAGAAGAGAAGAAGAGCTGCATATCCCGGGGTATTTCACGGTCAGAGAGGAAGATAAGCCATAAAATAAAATAGAATATCAGTCAAATGTGTTGTGGGTTAGGTGTCGTTGCCAATAATATATTAAGGTGAAAGGGACGCTGAATGCAATACCTGTTCCAAAGTATGCAGGAAAAAAAAGAAAGGGGAAAAAAAAAAAAAAAAAAAAAAAGCCTGCATTTGATATGTAGCTACTAACACTCACAACTTATTGTCATTGGGTTTTAAGCAAGGGAAAAATAAAGCACTTTTATGCCTCAAACCAGGAATTGTTGAGATGTGTTTTCTCCCCCATCCTTTTGAGGAGGGACAGTGACAGAGGAGCACAGGGGGCACCTGGGAGCCTGGCAAGGTGAGCACAGCACAGCTGGGTGCTGAGTTCTAGGGTGATTTTGGGATCCCAGCCCTGCAGCATGAGGCTCCGTGTGCCTACCCCTCTGCAGGACAGCCTGGCCCCACCGCCCCACACGTAGCCCCCGGCAGCTCAGTGCAGGCACTTTGTGGGGCAGCATTCGTGCAGTGGTACAGAGATGTGCCCCCAACACAGCCCCTCATATCATGTCTTCCTTCTCACAACACATACTTCCTCCTCTTTAGCTCATCTTCCTCTTCATCACAGTATACCTTGGCTCACCTTTTAGCTCTTTTCCCCCAGTTTGGCAAATTTCCACTGCTAGATTTGCCACAATCAGCAACTTTCTGTCTTGGTGCAGTATAACTGCGAACAGTTCATACCAAACTCAAGAACAAGTCCTTGCACCAGGTGGAGGCAAAAAAAGTGATTTCAGTGCTTCTGTGAAACAGGATTGTTGATAAAAACAGGGCTGTTCACACACCAATCAAAACTAAACTGTGAAGATTTAATATGAGCACACACTGATTCTATTTGCTAATGTAATATATTGATCCTTTTACTAATACTTTGATCCCGTTTGCTAATCAAACCTATATCAGCCCCATGGTCCTTGCATCTCATTTGCCTGCAGATATGGAGATGGAACACAGAGGCTGTGAGAATGTCAGCACTGACCCAGAGTTCCTATGGGCTCCAGGAGAAAGAGAGCAGGGTGATGCCTCAGTACAAGTATAAGGAAGCCAAACATATGTATAGGAACATGATAACCATTAATGATAATTACACACACACATATATTTATGAACAGCAAAGAAAAATGAAGCTATTAACATAAATATGTATTATAATCTGTAAGAAACTTAATATAGGTGTGTTATGGGACACACTGGTAGTCATTTGTTGAGACAGATGTGAAGTTTATGCCTGCTGAAATGTGACCATGACATCATTTTCCTCACTGCATTCTTGAGCACCTGGTTCCTCATGCTGTAAATGAGAGGATTCACTGCTGGAGGCACCACTGAGTACAGAAATGACACCACCAGGTCCAGGGATGGGGATGATAGAGTCGAGGGCTTCAGATAGGCAAATGTGGCAGTGCTGACAAAGAGGGAGACCACAGCCAGGTGAGGGAGGCATGTGGAGAAGGCTTTGTGCCGTCCCTGCTCAGAGGGCATCCTCAGCACGGCCCGGAAGATCTGCACATAGGACACAACAATGAAAAGAAAGCACCAAAATAGCACAAAAATACCAAACACAAGAAGCCCTAGTTTCCTCAGGAAGAAGCGTGAGCAGGAAAGCTTGAGGATCTGAGGGATTTCACAGAAGAACTGGTCCAAAACATTCTTATGACAGAGAGGCAGTGAAAATGTATTTGTAGTTTGCATCCCAGCGTATAGAACCCCAGTGCCCCAGGCAGCTGCTGCCATGCTGGCACAAGCTCTGCTGTCCATCAAGGTCCCGTAGTGCAGGGGCTTGCAGATGGCAACATAGCGGTCATAAGACATGATGGTGAGAATGCAATACTCTGCCGATATCAGGAAGACAAACAGAAAGGTCTGTGTAGCACATCCAGCATAGGAGATGTGCCTAGTGCCCCAGAGGGCATTGGCCATGGCTTTGGGGAGAGTGGTGGAGATGCAGCCCAGGTCGAGGAGGGCGAGGTTGAGGAGGAAGAAGTACATGGGGGTGTGCAGATGGGAGTCGAAGGCTACAGCTGTGCTGATGAGGCCGTTGCCCAGGAGGGCAGCCAAGTAGATGCCCAGCAAGAGCCCGAAGTGCAGGAGCTGCAGCTGCCGCGTGTCTGCCAACACCAGCAGGAGGAACTCACTGATGGAGCTGCTGTTGGGCATGTGGAACTTCTGGGCATGGAGATCTGTCCAAGAAGTACAAAATTCAGTGACAATGAATTTCTGTGTGGAAAGTGTGCATTCAGCTCTGTGATTTGAGATACATTTCATGAGGTTGAGTTTGCCAGGAGTTATTCTGCCCTTTGTCTCTGAAGGAAGCAGTTTTGTCCCTGTGGGTACATGGGAATGTAGTGGTGTTGTGGGGACAGATTTTCTTTCCAGAATGCGTCAGATGAAATCACTTCTAATGCAGAAGTACTTTTTAGCATCTGCACAATTTATGCCAGAAATGTGTGGGAAGCAAATAGAAGTTTTAATGTTAGGTTTTTTGTTTTTTTTTTTCATACAAATACTCATCGTACTCATGATGCCCAAGGAGTTTTTGCCTAAATAAGAAATCCTGAGCACTTCTGCTGCACTCAGCATAGAAGGCTGTGAGTGAAAGTTGAGAGGCAAAGGGATTCACCTCTGCTTACTGCAGGGTAAGGGGAGGTGGTTGGACTTGCTTCCAACTGCTTTGAGTTTGTAAATTTTGAAGATGGAAGATGATTGCACTTCTGTGTTACATATAAAGAAGCCAGATCCTGCTGAGAGAACAAGAATGCACTGCCCATAACAAATATTCACCGTTTCTCCAGGGATCTGAGCAAGGTTTCATCATCACACTCTTGCAAAGGATTCCTACCAGTCATTTCATCAACAACACAGCATTTCCTTGCACATAGCCCTTCTCTGCTTCACCCCTGGTCTTGGCTCTCCAGGCTATAGGAAAGATTTGCATCCTTAAGGCCAGTTCACAGTTATGAAGGACACATCAGGGAGATGGCATCTCAAATAAGGCAAAGCTAACTCCTTCCCAGCCTCACAGACTGCGTTGCCCACAGTCCGAGGCAGTCACTTTCAGGCCCTGTGGACTGCAGAGGGTGATGGACATGTGCCTAGGGAGATGCTCTGCTCTGCTCTCTGGAGCTCTGTCTGCACAGGAGGTGATTCATGCATCGGACATGATGATCATGAGGACAGAGATGTTTCTGGGTGGGAGTTTCCTATGAGGAAAGTGTTGGCACTTCAGGATTATCAGTTGATGTGCTCAAAATTGACAAATGATTTACCCTTCCATAGAAGCAGGAGAGAGAAAAGTTGGCCTAAAATTCCCGCTTTTGTTATCCTTATACAAAGGTCCCTGGCAGTGCCCTGTGGTGCACTCTATCTGTGATCCCCCTGCCCCAGGCAGTAGCTGTGGCAGCAGAAGGCCCCTGCCCTGCCCTGCCCTGCCCTGCCGGGGGGCTCCATCCCCCCCACGTCTCCCCACAGTGCCCTGGGCAGCTCCCCAGGCAGGCTGAGTGCTGAGTGCGGAGTGCTGAGCCTGGCAGGCGGCAGAGTCCCTGCTCTGGCACACAGCCCCTGGGGCACAGCAGGGACCTGCTCTGCAGGACAGCCCTGGGCACCCGGCTGCAGCCCCGGCTGCACAGCCTGCAGCCGTCCTGGGACACGCAGCCCTCAGGGCTGTGCTCTGATGCTGCAGCACAGAAGCTTTCAGCTGGAGCAGGTCTTTTTCCATGATCAAGAAACAGTTTATGCAGCCTGACCTGTACTGGGATGTCCCAGATTTAGTGATCCCTCCAGGAAAAGCAGCTGCATTACCTTCAGTGAGAGTCTTACCTTGTCAAGGGCTGTGAGCAATGCTCCTTTAGTGAGTTTGCAGCCTAACGTGTCACACAGCCTGTAAGGTCTCCTTCTTCTGTCCCTGTCACCTGCAGATCATGCCCCCAGCCCTGCTGCGTGCTGCACTGGAGCTGCTCCTGGGCACAGTTGTCTCTCTGCGGTGCTGCCCATTTGTAGGACCTCCCTTTGTTCCAGGAGCCCAGCACAGCTCAGCAGCAGATGATGTGATTTCCTTCTCTCCATGGAGATATCCATGGCCCTCCTGAACTGAGAGCTCCTCCAACTCAACAGGGTCATCACTATAGAACGTACTTCAAAGTCAGCTCAACTAACCAACACATCCACTGGATTACAGAAACACAGTTGTTCCTGCAAGAAGAAATTTGATCATGAGAGAAACAAATGGCAAATCTGGAAATCCTCCATTCATGACTTGTAAATGCAGTCATAAGATTACAGAATCATAGAAAGGCTTTGGCTGGAGGGGACTTTGAAGATCACCTACTTCCAAGCCCCCAGCCATGGACCGGGTTGCCAACAACCAGATCAGACTGTCCAGCACCCAATCCATCCTGATCTTGAATGCATGCAGGGATGGATCATCCACAGTCTCTTTGGGCAACATTTTCCAGTGCCTGCGTGTAAGAAGTTTCTTTCTAACACAATTTAAAAGCCATTTCAATTTGTCCAATTACTATCAGGCCATCACATCCTTAGCCTAAAATTAGGCAACTCATCAGCTGATGGAAACCCTGGAGGTGAAGTGGGATTCTGTCCTTCACAGAACCATGGGAGCTGGGAGTCTCCTTAGCTGAGTTCAGATGTGCACACTGAGGTGTCTGTGTGTGAGCCCCTCGTCTGAATCCTTGCTCTTTATTCAACAGGGACTGCACTGCTCACACACAGACACAGTGATGACCAAGGTGCCTGGGGTGATCCTAGCTATGTGCTCGTGCTTGTAAACTGTGGTGGAAAATCTGTGAGACAGTTTTAAACAAGAGCAAGAAAAAGGACATAGGCAATTACAAAGCTGGCAGACTCTCTTAAGTACCTGGCATAATTATGGAAAAAAATGATGCTGGGAGTTACCGAGAAACACCTGAAGGACAATTCTGTCACTGGTCACAGCCAACACACATCCATGAGGGGTAGGTCTTATTAAACTTAATGTCCTTTTATGACAAGGTCACACTTCTAGTTGACCAAGGGAAGCCAGTTGAGGTTATCATTGAGGATTTCACTGGAGCTACTGATACTGTTACTTAGATAATTCTTCTGGACCAATTTTTCCTGCACTGGGCTAGACAGAAATATAATCTAATGTGTGAGCAGTTGGCCGATGGGTCTGGCTCTAAAGGGTTACATTAAATGGGGTTCTATCAGGCTGGTGGATGTTCACTAGCAGGGTTCTCAGGGCTCCATTTGAGGGCCACTTCTCTATAATGTTTGCATCAAGGACTTGCATGTAGGACTAGAAGATGTTTTGAGTACATTTGTTGATGATATCAAGCTGGGTACAGCTGTTTCCTCTACTGAGGGTAGAGAACACTTTGAAAGCATTGTGGACAAGTAAGAGAACTGGGTAAACAAAAAATGCACATGAAGTATAACCAGCACAAGTCCCCAATTCTGCACCTGGGTGTGGGCAACCCTGGATGTACACATTAACTGGATATGGGACACTGGAGAGCAGTGCCACTGAAAGGGATTGGGGGTCCTGGCCAACATCAAATGGAACGTGAGTCAGCAGTGTGCCCAGGCAGCCAGGAAGGCCAACTGTCCCCTGGGGTTCATTGAGCATGGCATTGCCAGCTAGGTGAGGGAAGGGATTGTCCTCATCTGCTCTACTCTGCTGCAACCTCACCTGGAGCACTGGGTGCACTTCAGGGCACCATAGAACATAAAAGACTTAAAACTATAGGAGACTGTCCAAAGGAGGGCACTAGAACTGAGAGAGCTGATGTTCAGAATTTCATTGAGATTGACTGCTTGTTCAGACTGGGCCATTCTCACATCCCACATCCTGGGATGAGACACACTGCCCACATGGCACTTGGGCCTCACGGCATCCTTGCACCCCATGCAGAGTCTGGCAGCTGCTGTCCCACAGTCTTTCATTTGACATCAGACAAACCTCCATCCCACTGCCCCAGGAAGGGCCCTGAGCCAGCAGGAGGGACACGATCTCCCTGCCAAGGCTCTGGGGATCAGGCCTTGGCCTTTCTGCTTCACAAGACAAAGGAGGCTTTGCTCAGCATCACAGCCACCATCCCAGTGCCTTGGTCTGCCTGTAATCATGGCTTCCAATTATCTGCTCTAACAAGTCCCTGGGGAAGCTGGCTTGTGAATGGCCCTCAGTGGGGCCCATTAATACTCCAAGAAACTTCACTGTTCCTTCTGACTTTGTCTTCTTGAGCACTTCATGCAATCTTCTCTGTGCACTGGAGGTTGATGGACTCAGCAGCAAATGCCCCGTGGGACCCATTACAACCTGAAGAGCCTTCCTGTGCCTTGTGCCTTCCTGTCATCTTCTTCAGGTGTTCAGAACTTGTACAGCAAATTGGAGAGGTATCTGAAAAGACCTTAAAGAGGAAGAGAATGATGGGCATTTATGAAAACTATTTATTTATTTATTTATAGTTGGGTTTAAACAAGAAGATGAAGCAGCACTTTGTAAATGGTATTGATCCAGGATGTCCCCTAACGAGCTTTGCCCCGCCACTGTGTGGACAAATGTCCTCTGCAGGTACCCAGCCCCATTTCTATTCCCATTGTCCCCATGGAACTTGCATCAGTTTTCCTCACATCACTTTTCTCCTCTGCATTCACCCACTCAGTGCTAAACCTCGTTTGCACCATCTCCTACTGGCTTTCCTCAGACAGTGAAAGATTTCTCTTTTTTTTTTTTTCTTTTTTTTGCCAATAGTTTTAAACATGATGCAATTGAATAAACTGTAGAGCAATGTAATCCACTGCATGCCTTGTCCAAGCCGCACCTAATGAGGTTTGTCTTGGGAATATTTGTGCAAGAAATATGTTAGGCAGAGATAGGAAGGCATAGATAGAATCACAGTTAAGGAGTTGATCAAAGAGTCCATCAGACATTGGAGAGATGTTGCAAGTTCCAATAATCACAGAATCACAGAATCACAGAATCACAGAATCACTAAGGTTGGAAAAGACATATAAGATCATCCAGTCCAACCATCCACCTATCACCAATGGTTCTCGCTAAACCATATCCCTCAACACAACATCCAAACGCTCCTTGAACACCTCCAGGGTCGGTGACTCCACCACCTCCTTGGGCAGCCCATTCCAGTGCCTGACCACCCTTTCAGAGAAGTAGTATTTCCTAAAGTCCAGCCTGAATCTTCCCTGGCGCAGCTTGAAGCCATTCCCTCTAGTCCTATCACTGTTACACGAGAGAAGAGGCCGACCCCCAGCTCGCTACAACCTCCCTTCAGGTAGTTATAGAGAGCAATAAGGTCTGCCCTGAGCCTCCTCTTCTCCAGCCTGAACAATCCCAGCTCCCTCAGCCACTCCTCATCAGGCCTGTGCTCCAGACCCCTGTCACAGAGTTAACTAGATCAGTTTATGCCCGTGACAGGGGGACAGTAGGCCCCTGCCCTCCCCACCCCCCGCCTGGCCCCACAAAATGGGAAGGAAGGAAGGGGGGAAAAAAAACATCGGCAACAATCTATGGAGGTAAACTTATTTTACTAACTATGATATCGGAATACAAAATAATACAATATAATACAATCTAATTGAAATTGAGACTAATAAATCAAATAAGATAGGAGAGAGAGTTCCTGAGACCGAGTCAAACCTGAAAAGCTTGGAACGGCTAGGAAAGCACCTCCAGCACCCACTGCCAGGCAGTAAGAGACCGCCCCACCCGGAAGGGTCAGATCCCATGACTTCCGTAATGTATAGGGATAGGTACATAGAATTAGAGCATTAACACTTTAATTGCAGTACGTGATGTTTTGATGTGGAATATTGAAAATAAAAAAAAACATAAAACCATGACATTCCACCCCTTATTCTACGTCATTACATCATGCTTAATATATATATATATATATATACACATACATACACAAACAAAATGATTAAAAATGCATCACATGCACACGTCTATATACATATACATAGAATTACTGTCTGCACTCCCCCAGCATCAAGTTTCCTTGTGGTACACATTGAACATCCCAATTTTTCTGCATTACCCACCAAGTGGACTCAGGTCCCTGGGCAAAAACAGTACCGCAGAGAGGTTTGCCCTTTCCAGAAGCTGGAAGAACCCAAACTGCTTTTCCCAACATGCTCTTTACATGTACAACAGGGACCTTATCTCCCTCTACGGAATGTAGGGAGCTGGATTGGGTAGGACCATCACGACTGATAGATCCTCTGGTATTTGACCAATCAGGTGGCTTCTGCCAAATGCTTCTCCCAGTGCTTAAATGTTCCGCCACCCATTGCTTTCAGCACAGTTTTTAACAACCCATTGTATCGTTCAATTTTACCAGAGGCTGGTGCATGGTAGGGAATATGGTAAATCCATTCAATGCCATGATCTTTGGCCCAAGTATTTCCAAAAGAATTTTTGAAATGAGTCCCATTATCTGACTCAATTCTTTCTGGGGTGCCAT
The DNA here is from genome assembly GCF_987193195.1 of Phasianus colchicus. Classification (NCBI taxonomy): domain Eukaryota; kingdom Metazoa; phylum Chordata; class Aves; order Galliformes; family Phasianidae; genus Phasianus; species Phasianus colchicus. Next base: position 261,501 of record NW_028325229.1, on the reverse strand, counting down.
GTCGCCAAAGGACTTGTTTCTCCACACCAAATATGGTGTTTTGGGCAGTAGCATGGGGTACTGCATATGTTTCAAGCCACCCAGTGGTTGCCTCCACCATGGTGAGCACATAACACTTACCACTGTGAGATCGTGGCAAGGTGATAGAATCAAGCTGCCACAGCTCCCCATATTTATACTTTTGCTATCGCCCTTCCTCCCAGAGAGGTTTTATCCTCTTGGCTTGTTTAATAGTGGCGCATGTGTCACAGTCATTAATAGCCCGTGCAATAGCATCCATTGTTAAGTCCACCCCTCGGTCTCTAGTCCACTTATGTGTTACATCTCTCCCTTGATGGCCCGAGGTCTCAAGGGCCCACCGAGCTAGAAATAATTCACCCTTGTTTTCTGCCAGTCCACGTCTATTTGAGCCACCTCAATTTTGGCAGCTTGGTCTACCTAATGGTTATTTTGCTGTTCTTCAGTAGCCCGACTCTTGGGCACATGAGCATCTACATGGTGCACCTTTACAACCATAGTCTTTATTTGGGCAGCAATATCTTTCCACATTTCAGCAGCCCAAATGGGTTTACCCCTCCACTGCCAGTTATTGTGCTCCCACTGCTGTAACCACCCCCATAGAGCATTTGCCACCATCCATGAGTCAGTGTAAAGATAAGGCATTGGCCACCTCTCCTGTTCAGCAACATCTATGGCCAGCTGGACAACCTTTACGTCTGCAAATTGGCTTGATACTCCTTTCCCTTCAGTGGCCTCTGCAACTCATCGTGTGGGGCTCCACACAGCATCTGTGATGCTTCCCCACAATATGACACGATCCATCAGTGAACAGGGCATATTTCTTTTCATTTTCTGGTATTTCATTGTATGGTGATGCCTCTTTAGCACACAATACTTCTTCTGCTCATGACGTTCCAAACATTTTTATGTTCAGACCAGTCCATGATCACCTCCAGGATTCCTGGATGGCTGTGGTTCCCCATCTGCGCTCATTGTGTAATCAGCGCAGTCAGCTTACTCCAAGTGGCATCAATATCATGATGGATGGAGGGAAGCTTTCCCTTGAACATCCAGTTCAACACTGGCAGTCAAGGTGCCAAAGGAGCTATGGTTCAGTACTGATTACTTCAGAAGCAGCCTGAACTCCCTCATACGCAGCTAAGATCTCCTTCTCAGTTGGAGTGTAGCACTTTTCGGACCCCCTGTACACTCGACTCCAGAATCCCAGGAGTCAGCTTCGGGTCTCTCCTGAGGCTCTTCGCTGCAGACTCCAAGTGGGCTGCCCAGGGAGGTGGTTGAGTCACCATCCCCAAACGTGTTTAAAAACCGTTTGGATGTGGTGCTCCGGGACATGATTTAGAGGAGGGTTGTTAGAGTTGGGGTACTTCAGGTTGTGGTTGGACTCAATGCTCTTGAAGGTCTTTTCCAACGTGAACGATTCTGTGATTCTACAGGGACACAGTGTGTTGGATTGCTGTTTGTTGCAGAACACCAGCACAGGGCAGGACTGGGGACTGGGAAGATCACAGAAGATCACAGAAAAACCAAGGTTAGAGAAGACCTACAAGATCATCCAGTCCAATCATCCACCTATCACCAATAGTTCTCACTAAACCATATCCCTCAACACAAAATCCGAATGTTCCTTGAACAACTCCAGGGTTGGTGACTCTACCACCTCCCTGGGCAGCCCATTCCACTGCCTGACCACTCTTTGAGAGAAGTAGTATTTCCTAACGTCCAGCCTAAATCTCCCCTGGTGCAGCTTGAAGCATTCCCTCTAGTTCTGTCACCAGTTACACGAGAGAAGAGGCCGAAGCCCAGCTCACTACAGCCTCCCTTCAGGTAGTTATAGAGAGCAATATGGTCTGCCCTGAGCCTCCTCTTCTCCACAATGAACACTCCCAGCTCCTTCAGCCCCCACCCATCAGGCCTGTGCTCCAGACCCCTCACCAGCTGTGTTGCCCTTCTTGGAACACGCTTTGGGGGCATCCTCCGGTGGGTTCAGATGGTCCTGTAGTCTTCTGGAAGGGTCTGGAAATGTTCCTGAAGTGTCTTGGGGTGTCTAGTGGATCCTGGACTCATCCAGAAGGGTCTAGAGATGTCCCAGAGGGTTTGTTGGGGTGACCAGAGGGTGCCCAGGGTTTCCTGGAGTGTTCCAGAGTTCTCGAATGGGGATTTTGAGGACAACCTCACATAGTGACACGTTCTTATGCTGCTTTGTCCCCATGGGATCGTCCCCAAAAATATCTGTTTCCATTAAAATAAATACTATGTCAATTTTGTTGTATTTTTTTCGCCACTTCCTTTCAGAAATGGATGGTTCTCGCTAAATCTCCGTGCAAAGCTCCACAGAAACAACTCCCCACAGGCCACCAGGTGACACCAGGACAACCGTCAGCAGTGTCGGCACCGGGACAACCACCTGTCCCCGAAGTTCTCACTGTCACTGTAACCGTGGAACCTGGGGCCATACCAACCCGTCTACCTCGAGAGCCCCATCAGCGTCCTACAGCTCCTGGAGCCTGGTGACGCTGTCACCCTGGCTGTCCATGACTGTCCCAAGCTGTCCCCCCTGCCTTGGTGGCACAACTGCAGCATGGTGACATCCTCATTGAAGAGGTGACGAGGAGGATTACAGGGAGGGAGCTGGGGACAGTTGGGGGACACATGGGGTGTGACATGGGGTTGGTGGTATCATCGTTGGTGGTACTATCATTGGGTGTCACCTTCACTGGATGCCATTGGGTGTCACTGAGTGTCACTGTCTTCAGGTGACACCATGACACAAGGTGACCTCGATGTGGAACAGCCATGACGCAGTGTCCCCATCCCTGGCTGTCACTGTTGTTATCGTCATCTGGTGTCACCATCACTTGTGTGTCACCATGTCTTGGATGACACTATTCCCTGTACACTGAGCACCACACAGAGGGTGGGACTCGACTGTCATCCGGCCCCGCAAGCCCTGCGTTGTCACCATGCTGTCACTGAGCCTCTTGCTGTCCTTTGTCACCCCTCCAGGTCTGCCTACAGTCGGCCTCTTGTGAGGTTCAGATATGCTATGTGGATCAGGCTTTGTTTTTAAAGTCCTCGGTGGCTGCTTGCTTTGTACTGCTGGCTGTTGTTTTGATAGGAGCAAGAGAAGTCTTGTGTGCTAAGAAGAACCTGGTGGTGGAGGGGAAAAAAATCCTCAGGGTTTGGATGCTTCCGTGTGTTACGAGTGATGGTGATACCGCTGCTCGATCAGTTTGAGTGCATGAAACAAGTCTGCAATCTTTTATTAATGGAGTAATGTGAAAGGAGTCCTATGGATTTGAGAGTTGACTTTAAGTCTGTGGGCATTTTCCAGGAGCTGGGGTAAGGGATGAGGCAAGGAAAGTTGTGGTAAGAGGATGAGGTGTAGGAATAAGAACAGCTTCCATTGATATCAACTCCCGCGGTTACTTTTTGACTTGGAATGCATGCTTTTTTTAATAAAGAACAAACTCATTGTGCAGCTTTTGAATGAATTCATTCACACCTGTTACTGTTTGGTGTTCTTCTCTACATGGAACTGCAATTGAAATGGAGACTCCTGGTCTGATTGCCAGCCCCCTCCCGCATGCTCAGATCAGCCAAGTTTGCAAGGCCTGGCTCTTGGTGCCCAGTTGTGCCCAAGGTCAGAGAGTTGGCTCTTCTCGGCTTTGAGATGTGTTTTCCAGTTGCATGTTGTGTTATTTCTGTTGCGTTGACCTCTTGAGCTACAGCCCCAACTGGGGATCCAAGTAAACTAACACAGCAGGAATGGTTGAGGTATATGTGAACTTGGATTGGAAATGCAATACCAAGGACTGCACAAATGTGGGACAGTTCTGTCAGTGTAAGGAAAGGCATCTGCTGGCTGAGTGCTTTGCTGGGTGGGCATCACCCTGCTGAAGAGTAGGCAGCTGTTGTCTTTGCAGAAGCCACATCCATGGGGATTGGAAAGCTTTTTCTGCCTTCCAGCTCTTGGCTGTTGATCTGAGAGCGGAGGTTCTTGCCTGGAAAGAACCACCAGCAGAAAGGATCCCATGCATGGCTTCTGAGCCCTTTCAGATAAACCAGCTGGATTAACGTGGCCTGTGACCTTGGTTTGGAGTTAAGCCAGCAGGCTTTGCCCAAAGCAGAATGACCTGTGGGCACAGCGTCCAGCAGGTAGAAGTGACCAACAGCTGGAGACAGCAGCAGCTTGAGCAGCGCTCTTGAGGGAAATCCTCACTGGGAACAAAGGCCCAGAAGAAGAGAGTAGCTTGTCCCTGTGTTCACATAGTAAGGTTTTCCTTTCTCACCTGACTGTTACCTCTCAGGTGGTGCCTACAGCTGTGTGATGTGCTCTGCAGGAATTGCTAATGTTTTGCATTTAACCTTGTCTTTCATCTTCTTTTAAAGCTTAGAGGCAACCTTAATTTCTACAGTCCTGAGCTTTGTGCCACAAGAGCTCTCCAGTTTCTACCTGTGATGTGAGACTGTATTGTGTCTACTCTATGTCAGGCTCTTCTTCTCTTTTCATTTTAAGCTAGGAAAATTCATTTCTGGGCCAGGAGAAGAAGAAATGCAACAATCTTCCCTGCACTGCTCAGTTTGCCTGAGTTGCCAAGTGCTCCTCATTTTTCTTGTATCCTTCAATTCCAAGTTCATATTTTCCCAAAAACAAAAGAATTCAAAAGTAACCACCTACAGTTAAGTAAGCGATTTCAGTATTTATTTCTGATTGTGGCAATTACTTCAGTTCAGAAGTCATACTTAATTTACGGTGCCTGTTTTAATTTTAACAAAGTTTGCAGTTGTAGCTGACTTCCCAAGGCTGCAGCACATGGTGGTGGCACAGCCTTGGGCTTCTGCATTTGTGCTAATCCTCTGTCTTGCAGGTCAGCTGGTGCTAGAAGTGGACGGCATCCCAGTGTGAATGAAGGTTTGTGTAGGAGCAGCTGCTGATGGGAGGAAGGAAGTGCAGGCTAATGGACTCTGAAGCATCTCCCAGTACGGTACCAGGGGAGGCAGTAGTGATGTTGGGGGGCAGTTGCAGAAGAACACGAGGAGCTCCTCAGCAGGAAGCTACAAACCCTGCAGAAAGCTGCAGGAGACTCAGAGCACGTGTGGATGCCCAGGAGGAAATGGAGGCCCAGTATTTGAGCAGCGCCTGGCCATGGAGTGCTTTCCAGTCCAAATGCTTAAAGCCACAGTCCAGTTAGAGAGGCTGACACACGTCCTGGGGCCTAAAGATGCTGCTAGAGAAGCCAGGACTGGCCCTGAGGCCTAAAAACAGAGCCAGAGAGACTGGCAGTGGCCACAGGACCTGAAGCCACAGCCAGAGTGGCCAGCAACAACTCTGGGGCATAAAGCCACAGCCCCAGCCAGAGAGGCTGGCACAAGTCCTGGGGTATAAAGCCACAGCCAGAGAGGTCTGCGCTGGCCCTGAAGTCTGAAGCTCCAGCCAGAGAGCCCAGCACCAGCCCTGGGCCATAATGCCACAGTTATAGCCACAGAGGCCAGCACCAGACCAGATGGGGCTTAAAGCCACATCTACAGCCGAACAGGCTGGCACCAGCTGTGGAGCCTAAAGCCAAATCCTGAAAGGTCGGCACCAGCCCCTGAGCCTGAAGCACAGCCAGAGAAGCCGGAACCAGGCCAAGGGCCTAAAGACAAAGCCACAGCTGGAGAGGCCTGCACTGGCCCCAGGTCCTAAAGCCACAACCACAGCCAGAGAGGCTGGCACCACTGCTGTGGCCTAAAGCCGAAGCTGGAGAAGCCGGCACTGTCCCCAGGACTTCAATCCACAGCCTGAAAGGCTGACACCGGCTCCAGGGCCTAAAGCCAGGCACAAGAGGCCAGCACCAGCTTCGGGTCTAAACCACAGCCACAAAGGCCTACGCCGGCCCCGGGGCCTGAAGGTGCAGCCACAGCCCGAGAGGCCGGAACCAGGCCAAGGGCCTAAAGCCACATCTGCAGCCCGAGAGGCCGGCACCAGCCCTGGGGCCCAAAGCCAGAGGCACAGGCCAGCTCCGGCCCCAGGGCACACAGATGTGCCTTCCTATTGGTTTCTACTGATTCCTATAGGACTCCATTGACCACTCTGAGGCCATACTGGTCCTTACTGGTTTTTACTTAGCCATACTGGACTTTTCTGGTCTATACTGGTGTGCACTCCTCCCAGTTCCTACTAGTTCCTCTGGGACTCTACTGACCACAACGAGGCCATATTGAGTTTTTATTGGGCTGCATAAGAGTCATGTTCACTTCTCTGTTGCTTTACTTCAATTAACCCCCATTCAGTTAACCCCATTCACCCCACTGGGTGACCCTGGTGTTGATTTCCTAAAATTTGGATCTAGGAGGTGACCACTCCCTTTGCTTATGATGAAAGCACAGAAGTGATGCAGGCACTCTCTGAGGTCACAATGGTTGCTGGGGTGGGAGCGTTTGTGCCACAGCTGGTGAGCAGAGCTGGTGCTCTCGTGAGCGTGCTGCACACGGAGACTGAGCTCTGTGCTTTTCTTGAGAGAGATCACCCTGTGAGAGCCCATTGGAAGCACCACTGCGGTGTGTGTGAGCTGGGCACAGCACAGACTGAGCAGGCTGACCAGGTGAGCTGGGTTTGGTGCTGGGTGGTTGCCAGTGATGTCTCAGCAGAAAAGCTGGGCTGGGGAGGAGTTCTCAGCTCCAGCGCTGCCCTTCTGAATGGCTGTTTCCAGAGGAAACATGTTCTTCTTGAGATTCCATCCCATGTTTCGGTGAGGATGACGAAATGTCATTCCTCCCCTGGAAAATTGCTGCCAGGCCCCCACCTTCATGTCAGACCTAAAAAAGGAAGCAGAGTGCAGACTTCATAGAGTGCAACTTGTGTCTCACTGCTCCATGGATTGCTTGGTGTGCCATACCCAGCAGGTGTTTCAGCAAACCGCGCTGAAGTCACGGCAGAGAGCCGGGTGCTCAGCTGGGCACATGGACGGTCAGCACACCTGTGGGGGAAAAGGGGACCTGGGGGCACTTGCTGACAGAAGCCATGGCAGTCAGACACAAGCTGCAGCTAGTGATGGGCAATTCTTGCAGACAGCTGAGATCCATGCATTGCCCTCCTCAAGAGACTACATTGCGTAGCAGAAGAAAGCTGGGAAAATGCTTCTTCCTCATGATTTTTCACTTGCTGATACTTTCTGTAAGGGTTCCTGTCCAAAAGGAGAACTCGGAGATCAAGGCAGTTGAAGAACGAGTGAAGCCAGCTCCTTCTAAGAGCGAAGGAGGTTCCTGTGGAGAGAACCCTCAGACCTTGCAAGTCTTCCTCTGACACTTCAGCCATCATGGCTCAGCAAGGAGATGACCGTGGTTCTAATTCCTGCTCTGTGAGAGGAAAGGTATGGCTGGGTTTCCTTTGCTTGATGTTTCTTTCTTTTTCCCATGTTTAAGGGAAGGGGTGGAGCAGGAGGAGCCCTACTGGTCCTTTGTCACCTCAAAAACCACTTGGATTTTGCGCTCCCTGCTGACAGTCTGGGCTAATGACGTGGACATGGCTTAGGCTGTATTTTCCCTTAGTGATAATTAATCTCTCAGCACTCTGATAATCTATCTCTGGCACAATCTGGAACCTCTCTGCAAACCTTGGCTGCCCGTTCCCACTGACGTTTCTTCCTTTCTCTCCCCAGAAGCAGCGCAGCGCGCTTCCCCGTGTTTGGGAGCAGCAGCCAGCAGGCTGCCGGAGATCCAACCGCATCTTGCAGCGCGCAGAGGGACGCGATGGGAACAGAGCGTCCTTACTGCCACGCAAAAGTGAGTTTCTTGAGGCCTCTGTTATGAAGGATGGAGGAATGAATTTTGAGTATTACTTCTGAGTGGGTGCAGTGCTGCAGGGGATGTCAAATAAGCCACTGTGGAAGTGTTGGAGAGACCGACAGCGGCAGTTGGTGGCAGCAGTGAGGCAGAAGTCTGCATATAAATGCTTAGAGTCGAGTGAATTCCTTTTAGAGCCACAAAATGTGTCTCAACTTTTGCACCTGATACTGTTTTGTTTGGTGATGCACCTCTGCTCTGTCAAATGGAGCTGTCAGGGAGGCTGGGGTTCTTCTGCTGTCATCTGAGCAAGAAAGACTTTTGGTTTTTTGTTGTTTTGGGGATGGATTTGGTCTGACAGGACAATACTTCTACAGGCTACTGGTTTCTGTTAAATCAGCAAATTGTATTTTGTTGTAGGGACGGAGCCTGCGCGTCTGTGGAATGGTGCTGGGCAAGGGGGGAAGCGGAAAGCCTCCGCAGGTAAGCAGCTCTTGTGAGCTGTGGTGTGGGTACCTGCCTCTAAATAGGGCTGCATGCAGGGCTGTGTGTGATGGAGAGGAAAGGACACTGCAGATCTGTGTTGACTGCAGAAATGGCACAGTGTTGAATCAGCAGAAAGGCAAATGGAAGAAACTATGCTTGAAGACCAGAAATTTGTGTCTGACTGTGCTAAAGTCTTCCTCCAAAGAGATGTTCTTCATGTCTTTCTTGTTTCCTTTCTGTCAGAAGCTGATGCCAGTGGCCTTCCTCTGAAGCGCAGCCTTGCAGAAAGGCAGGGGGAAGCTACAGACCATGACATGGCACCCAAGAGAGGTACAGACGCACAACAGGCATCTGGGTTTGGTGCACTGTCTTTCTAACTAGGCTTTCTGTCTGTTCTTCCTGGGACTGTTCTCACTGCGTGTTGCTTGGGGTCTTAATCCCCGGGACTTATAGTTACCTTTCCTGTGCTGATTTGAAATACAAACCCACAGTTCATCCACGATCCTAAGATCCGTGACTGTGAACACTGCAGATGAGATGTGCTAGCATTGTGACCCATTTTGCAGACCGAAAGTAGTATTGGACTCTTGTTATATCTTCTTGCTTCTTCTTTCTTGCCAGAGATAGGTGCTGAGCCCAATGGAAAGATCTACACGAAAGCGGTGCAGGAAGTCCTTTCTGAGAGAGCTCATCTCCAGGCTGGAGGGCTTCCTACAACAGCAGGTCCCAGCTCAGGGAGAAGACCTTCCCCTGCAGCGTGCCCCCGCTCTGTCTCCAAGTCCCTGGCTGGATGTAAACGCAAGGGCTTGGAAGAAGAGCAGCAAACAGCAGCGCAGTTGCCTGCTACCAAAAGAGCGAGGGGTCAGAGCGGAGACAGCGTGCCGGCTCCAGCAGCACAGCCTGGGCCTGCTGCAGCACGGAGCTCCAAGCTAAGAGGTAAGAAGGTGCTGTGGTACCCACCCTGTAGGGTAGGTGCTGCCCTTATCAAGCACACTGAAGTTGCATAGGGTTTGCTTTGCTTTTTCCTTCTCTGCAGAGGGGAAAAGAGTTGAAGCCTACAAAGTCCAAAGGCAGTGAGGTGCCACAGTATGTAACCCCGACTCCATTAACTCCATGGTAGTCTTCTGCACCTTTCCACTGGAAATGTCATTCACTGAGAGGCTTCCAATTTCCTTTGTCTTTTTTCTGCCATCTGTTTTTATGGTACCCATGTTTCTGCAGTTTTGCTGCTGACAGAACGAATTCAGTTTTATTCTTGCTTTATAGCAAGAAGACAACGAAAAGAGAGAAGAGTGGAATTGAAGAAGGCTTCTCTGAGAGCTGCCGCTGCACGTGCAGAGGTGAGTCCTTGGTGAGCACAGACACGGCTCTTGTTGTTCTCAGTGCCTCTGCCTGTCAGACATGAAAGCTATTGCAGAATCCCAAGGCAAGCAATGTAATAGAAAAACACCCAGCTGTATGTTTAAGGAAATCACACTGTCAGTGACAGCTGCCTAGGGGAGCTTGGATGCCTTCCTCTGGCTTGAGAAGGACACTGTTGGTAACGGCTGGAGGGTTTTTCTGTGATAAAGAGCCTTGCCATGTCAGGCACTGCGACCTTTGGGACCTCGTTCCCCCAGCAGAGCATGAATCTTACCATAGGCAGCGTGTTATGAGAAGGAATGTCAGTGACCTGAATGGCAGGAACGTGCTGTGCTGCATGGGGCCGTTCTGGAAGGTTTACTGATCAGACTTTCTTAATGAGATCGCCCTAGATTGTTTCTGTCCTATCTCTATACTTGCCTTATTTCTTTCCAGTCATCCGCAATGAACACCCTTGTGGAGATGATGCAGAAGCTGCAGCTGAAGGACTGAGAGGAAGAGCATCAGAAGGCAGCGGCTGCAGCACGCAGAGTTACAGGGCAGCGTTCTGAGTGCCACCCAACTTGGCACTCCATGTTTGGTTGTAGTCAATAAAAAATAGTCACAATTAGAGATTGACAAAGAGCGCACGGCCTGATTTGTCCAGTGGCATTCCATGAGCTGCTGCACTACTGCTGGTCCAGAGTAGAAACTATGCAGCTTCGGACCACCAAGCTGCCATCCTGGCATTGTTCTTCTTGGAGGCAGTGGAACTTGGAGGTTCTCCTGCTGTTGCTGACACCTGACGTTGCCTAGGGAGGACTTGGCCACTGCACTCTGCTCCACCCCCTGTGCCACACACACACGAGTGCAGCCCACCACCCTTCCACCTGCCATGCAAACGCACCATCCCATCTTGCACACTTCAGCCACATGGCTTTCCTCCTCCTCCCCCCACCAGATCCCATTCCTGCTTCCCCTTCCCCACCCCGCCCCCCCATTGCTTTGGCCCCAGTAGCGTGCCAGCCCCCGCAGCCCTCCAGTTCGCATGAGGCTTTGCTTCCTTCGTGCACAACCCCTCCATTGCTGTGCCCCTTGTTGCAGCCTTCTTTTGCAGCACCATTTAGCGATTTCACAGAATCACAGAATTGCCAGGGTTGGAAGGGACCTCAAGGATCATGAATCTCCAACCCCCCTGCCACACGCAGGGCCACCAACCATTCCACCTAATGCTAGACCAGACTGCCCAGGGCCCCATCCAATCTGGCTTTGAACACCTCCAGGGACGGGGCATCCACAACCTCTCTGGGCAGCCTGTTCCAGTACCTCACCACTCTCTCCGTAAAGAATTTCCCCCTGACGTCCAACCTAAATCTCCCTTCCCTCAGCTTAAAACCATTTCCCCTTGTCCTGCTGTCACTCACCCTTTCAAAGAGTTGATTCCCCTCCTCTTTGTAGGCTCCCTTTAGGTACTGAAAGGCTGCAATGAGGTCACCCCGCAGCCTTCTTTTCTCCAGGCTGAACAAGCCCAGCTCTTTCAGCCTGTCCTCGTAGGGGAGGTGCTCCAGTCCCCTGATCATCTTCGTGGCCCTCCTCTGGACCCTCTCCAACAGCTCCCTGTCTTTCTTGTACTGGGGGCTCCAGACCTGGACGCAGTATTCCAGATGGGGCCTCACAAGAGCAGAGTAGAGGGGAGCAATCACCTCTCTGTCCCTGCTGGCCACCCCTCTTCTGATGGAGCCCAAGATCCCATTTGCCTTCCGAGCCGCAAGGGCACACTGCTGGCTCATGTTAAGTTTGTCATCTATCAAGACCCCCAGGTCCTTCTCCACGGGGCTGCTCTCAAGGACCTCTCCTTCCAGTCTGTAGGGATGCTTGGGATTCCTCCGGCCCAAGTGCAAAACTCTGCACTTTGCCGAGTTGAACCTCATCAGGTTCACCCGGGCCCACCTTTCTAGCCTCTCGAGGTCCCTCTGAATGGCATCCCGTCCTTCAACCGTGTCAACCACACCACTCAGCTTGGTGTCGTCAGCAAACTTGCTGAGGGTGCACTCGATTCCGTCATCGATGTCATTGATAAAGATGTTAAAGAGCACCGGTCCCAAGACAGATACCTGGGGGACGCCGCTCGTTACTGGCCTCCACCTGGACATGGAGCCATTGATGACCACCCTCTGTCTGCGGCCTTTCAACCAGTTTCTTATCCATCGAGTGGTCCACCCATCAAATCCACATCCCTCCAGTTTGGAGAGAAGGATGTGGTGGGGGACCATGTCAAAGGCCTTGCTCAAGTCCAGGTAAATGACATTGGTCGCCTTTCCCTTGTCCACCGATGCCGTCACTCCATCATAAAAGGCCACCAGGTTGGTCAAGCATGACCTTCCTCTGGTGAAGCCGTGCTGGCTGTCACGGATCACACGCCCTTTCCTCATGTGATCAAGCATGTCATCCAGGATGATCTGTTCCATCATCTTCCCAGGCACAGAGGTGAGACTCACCGGCCTGTAGTTCCCGGGGTCCTCCTTGCTCCCTTTCTTGTAAATGGGAGTGACGTGACCCTTCCTCCAGTCATCCGGGACCTCACCTGACAGCCACGACTTCTCAAATATGATGGAGAGCGGCTCGGCAACCACCTCAGCCAGCTCCTTCAGAACCCTGGGATGCACGCCATCCGGCCCCATAGACTTGTACACATTCAGTCTCATGAGGCGGTCTCGGACCTGCTCTGTCCTCACAGCGGGGGGGGATTTACCACAATCTTCTCTTTTATCTGTTCAAAAGCCTGCTGCTGCTCAGGACCCCATGCAAAATTATTCTTCTTCGGAGTCACCTGCTACAGGGGGCTTACAGTGAGGCTACAGTCTGGAACATGCATTCTCCAAAAAACCACTACACCCAGAAAAGACTGTGTCTCTTTCTTAGACATGGACAGAAACATGGAGATTTTGTTGATCACATCTGTCGGGATGTGACAATATCCATCTAGGAATGGAATTTCCTGGGCAGGTCCTGAAAGGTGAGAAGGGCCCCATAAGTGAACATAAAAATGTAAGAAAGCTTCACAGTGACTGAGAACAAGGGGGGATGAAGGGACAATAGTTAGAGATAGTTTATAGAAGTAAGAATGTAGAGCTTGTTAGAAAAATAAGGGATGGCAGACACTGGGTCTGGGATAGTGAGGGGGATGAAGCCACACCAATAAGGTTTGAGTACAACACAGAGACATTTGTCAGGGAGGTGATGAGATGTCCACAGAGCTAGAAGAAACCACTTTGGAGGGATTCCCCCCGAAAGGTCAGAAGTTTACAGCAAGAAAGGTCAGAAGCCTTCATGAGGAAGACAACAAATCTTCATCCCACAACCCACCGCATGCGCACAACAGGGGTGGGTCTGCATGCTAATGAACTCTTGAGGGTGTAACGAGTACGCATGCAAATTCCGGGAAAACAATTGATTATGTATTAGTTTGACCTATATCTGTAGCACAATTTTTCCAGATGGTGTGCAAGTTATGTGGATCTATCCCCCTTGCACCCAGTGTACACACACCGCTGAATAAACCAGACCTGCTTTGTAATCTTACTTGGGTTACAGAGTTTGATTCCAAACATCACAGTGACCAGTGTCATATTCTTCTCAGTCCTGCTGGTAAGGAGGAGTGGCTTGGGCACTGGACAGGTCCTGCATGTCAGCTATTGTTTGTGCAGCGGTTATCAGCAACAGGGCTTTATTTTATGGGAACAGGAGACTCAGTACACAGGGAGAACAAACACCCTGCATCAGTGCAGGAGGGGGATTGATTGACTGTGATCTTCCCTGCAGCTTTGTCAGAAGGAACTTGGGCTCCTTGTGGACAACGAGCTCACCATGAGCTAGCAATGTGCTGTTTCTGCAAAGGAGGTTGAAAGCTGCTGGGCAGCAGTAGGGCTAACATAGCCAGCAGATCAAGGCAGGGGATTGTTCCTCTCTGTTCAGCACTGCTAACATCACTCACTCACCAGTACACACGGAGCACTGGCTTAATGAAACAGGACCAACAAAGAGCTTCAAAAAGTGGACTGGGTTCACCTTCCTAACAGGTGAGGCTATGAGAGCAGGGCATGTCCAGCCTGGAGATGAGAAGCTCCAAGGAGACGTACCTTGACAGTGTATATAAACATCTGAGGGGAGGCCAGAAGAAGTGGGAGCCAGGCTCTTCTCAGTGATGCCTAGCAAAAGGACAAGGGGCAAATGGATCCAGATGAAACACATAACATTTCGTCCAAGTCCAGGGAAGAATTTATTTACTGGAGGCTGCTGATCACTGGAACTGGCTGCCCAGAGAATTTCTTTCCCTGCAATGAAAATCAAAATCAAAAGATGTAACCAAAAGATGTGTAGACACACTCCTGGATATTCAAGTCAAATCTACAGCCCTATGTCCAGATGGAGGCCTGTGACGAATGTTGTCCTTTGGACAGGTGATCTGTAACATCTTTATGAATGGCATAGACAATGGGATCAAGTGTTCCCTTAGCAAGTTTGGTGATCACACCAAGCTGAAGGGTGCAATTGACACAGCAGAAGGAAGGGACACCATTCAGAGAGACCTGGTTGGATTTGAGAAGGTGGCCCACATGAACCTAATAAGATTCAACAACGTCAAGCACAATGCACTGCACATGGGTCAGGGCAATCTCAGATATTTGTACAGAGTGGGAGAAGATCTCGTAGAGAGCAGCCCTGCAGAGAAGGACTTGGGAATCCTGATGAGTGAAAAGCTGGACGTGAGTCAGCAATGTGCTCTCGCAGCCCAGAAGGTCAACTGTGTTCCAGGCTGCATCAGATAGGAGTGCCCAGCAGTGGAGGGAAGGAATTGTCCCCCTCTACTCTGCCCTTGTAATGCCCCAGCTGGAGTAGTGCATCCAGCTCTGAGGTTGCCAGCACAAGAAGGATGTGAAACTGTTGGAGTGGGTCCAGAGCAGCACCACCAGAGTGCTGGAGCACCTCTCATGTGAAGATAGGTTGAGGTCAGTCTGGAGAGAGTTCTAGAGAAGCCTCACTGCAGCATTTAAATAATTAAAGAGAGCTTATAAACAGGAGAGAGACCAACTTTTTGCTTAGGAAGAACGTGATACAAAATGGGGCAACATTTTAAACCAAGAGACAAGACATTTGGATTATACAATAGCAGGAACGTAGTTACTCAGGGAGTGGGAAGGCACTGGTACAGAGAAAGAGGGCAATCTGGAGGTCCTCAAGGCCCGGCTGGATTCAGCCCTGGGCAACCTGATCTAGTGGGAGGCAACCCTTCTCTTGACGGGTAGTTAGGAAGGAATTGTTAAGGCCCCTTTCAACCCAAGACATTCTATGGTTTTATAATACCAGAATAAATGCCACCAAGAAAGGAGCTCTTGGTTCAGCACTCAATCACTTCCAGATCACCTGGGCCTCTCAGCCTGTGTCCTTCAGTCTGTGGAGAACGCCAGCAAATAAAAAAGAAAAGAGCAACTCTGCAACCACAGGACTGCCACTGTGAGATGCAACAGGACTGTTGTGAAATGACATGAGACCCGAGGGCTACCAGGAGTGTAGAGGTACAGCATGGGTACAGGAGTGTAGGAAAGCATGGGAGTGGAAAGACCAGCACTCAAAAGACCACCTCCTGCCCCTGCCCATCGCCATGGCCCCAGCAAAGAAGCAGCCCCAGCTCAGTGGGCACAGATAGCGGGAGACAACCAGGCAGTGAGGAGCATCACCCAGGGACACCAGGGCTGCTGTTCCATTTGGCAGCTGGGCTTCTGGTCCCTGAAATCCTCCTGCATAACAACTTTGTTCCACCAGGTCCAGAGCAGAAGGAGAGAAATGGCTGCTGGAAGAAATGAACTTCTTCTGGCTCAGTTATAGTGTTTATCTACAGAGGAACCCTACCTCTGTAGGTACATGAGATGACTGGGTCAAAATAAACAACTAACAAGTGGGAGGCTTAAATTCAAAATCCAAGTTTTAAGAAATAGCAACAAAGAAAAATAACAAAATATTGTTATAATAGTTTCTGAGCTACTGTGGGATTCTTCTAAGAGTCCGCAAAGCGTCCTTGAACTCCTGGTTCCTCATGCTGTAGATGAAGGGATTCACAGTGGGAGGTAACACTGAGTACAGAAATGAAACCATCAGGTCAAGGGATTGGGAGGAAATAGAAGAGGGCTTTAGGTAGGCAAAAATCACAGTGCTGACAAACAAGGTGACAACAGCCAGGTGAGGGAGGCACATGGAGAAGGCTTTGTGCCGTCCCTGCTCAGAGGGCATCCTCAGCACAACTCTGAAGATCTGTGCATATGACACAACAATAAAAACAAAACATTCAAGGTCTACAGAAAAAATAAAAGCAAGAATCCCAGTTTCCCTGAGGATGTCTGATTCTGAGCAGGAGAGCTTGAGAATCTGGGGGATTTCACAGAAGAACTGATTGATGGCACTGCCTTGGCAAAGAGGCAGGGAAAATGTATTGGCAGTGTGCAGCAGGGAATAGAGAACCCCAGTGACCCAGGTAGCTGCTGTCAAGGTGGCACAAGCTCTGCTGTCCATCAAGGTCCCGTAGTGCAGGGGCTTGCAGATGGCAACGTAGCGGTCATAGGACATGATGGTGAGAATGCAGTATTCTGCCGATATCAGAAAGACAAACATAAAGGTCTGTGTAGCACATCCAGCATAGGAGATGTGTCTGGTGTCCCAGAGGGCATTGGCCATGGCTTTGGGGAGAGTGGTGGAGATGCAGCCCAGGTCGAGGAGGGCGAGGTTGAGGAGGAAGAAGTCCAGGGGGGTGTGCAGGTGGTGGTGGCAGGCTACGGCTGTGCTGATGAGGCCGTTGCCCAGGAGGGCAGCCAGGTAGATGCCCAGCAAGAGTCAGAAGTGCAGGAGCTGCAGCTGCTGCGTGTCTGCCAACGCCAGCAGGAGGAACTCACTGATGGAGCTGCTGTTCGGCATCTGCTGCCTCTTGGGATGTAGTTCTGTGCAAGGATAAGACATGAGGATTGTGGAAAAAGTCTTCAGAAGAGTCACTCTTTTCTAAATCTCTCGGGACCTGGAGGTTTCCACCAGAGTCTTCTAGATTTGAAGGGGATGTTTTCTGCACCTGGATCCCTGCTTTGAATTATTCAGTTTCTCTCCAGTGGCTCTGTTTATCACGAGTCATGAAATTGGCACATTGTCCATCAGTCTGCGTAAGAAAATGAGATGGGATTCTTCTTATCCTACTTTTCTATCCTTCAGAGATGGGTCCATAGAGTTAGAATCACAGAGCTCATGCTGATATGCTGGGAAAGGGAGAGAGAGATGCTCATGAGATCAGCACTGAACGAAACCTCTTCACATTTTGCGATTTTGATACGGGAAAAACCTGACTTCAAATCAATTTGCAGAATGCAGATTCTTCAAATTCTATATGAGTAATAGGATGAAAAACCTTTGTTGTGTGCAGTCTCCAAATGATTAAACTTCACACCTGTTTTTGGATTAGGATTCCCCACAAAATAAATTGTGAAATTGTTAAATCAGTTTGCTTTCCAGGTGTAAGCATAAGTCAGTGCACAGATGTAAAACCCCCTCACTGTCACTAAGAGAAGAGTCAAGCTGCTCTGTCCATCAGGCTTGTTCCTACCTGCCCCATGCTGCCCCTTGCTCAGCTGGAGGATGGCTGCACACACAGGTTGCTCTGGAGAAGAGCCCGGGCTGTGCAGAGGGCCAGTGCCAAACTGCTGTCTCTCAGCTCAGCTCTGTGGGGGAGGAGGAAAGGGAGATGGTGAGGCTTCTGATTCACATCATAGGAGCAAAGGCTCTCAGACTGGAGGATGGGAACACAGGAGCTGTGCCCATCTTGGGGCTTGCGGCAGCTTTCCAGGGCACCGCCACAGTGGTAGCCTCGAGCTGATGTCTCCTGCGGAGAACAAGCTCATTCCTTAATCAGAAAAAATCTCACTGCACCAATCGTCAGAAGTGTTAAGGGGAGGGGCAACATGGTCTTAAGACAACTCCCCTAGGACAGGATCTGTAGCAGAACTGGAGCTTAACATCCCCCATCAGCAGTGCGGTTACAGGGGGCACTCCAGGAAGCCTGCTCCTTACCCAGCTGCACACACACCTCCCAAGCAGCACAGTCCAAAACCGCATTGCAGAGCCTTACTTCAAAAGTTCCCTATCTGTCCGTGCCCATATTTACATTCTGAAGCTGTTCCTTACAGGAGCTGCTTCAAATATCTCCTTCTTGATGCAAGAGCCTCAGTGATTAATTCAAACACATTTGTGCTTTCATTTAGGTGAAAAATAAAACTCATACTCCGCAAGGTCCTTATGTGAAAGATGGATACATGGAAAGTCTCCACAGAAGTGTCAAGAGCCCCTACCTCAGGCAGCAGCTGTGGCAGCAGAAGGCTCCTGCCCTGCCCTGCCCTGCCGGGGGCTCCTTCCCCCCCACGTCTCCCCACAGCGCCCTGGGCAGCTCCCCGGGCAGGCTGAGTGCTGAGTGCTGAGTGTGGAGTGCTGAGCCTGGCAGGCGGCAGAGTCCCTGCCCCGGCACACAGCCCCTGGGGCACAGCAGGGACCTGCTCTGCAGGACAGCCCTGGGCACCCGGCTGCAGCCCCGGCTGCACAGCCTGCAGCCGTCCTGGGACACGCAGCCCTCAGGGCTGTGCTCTGATGCTGCAGCACCGAAGCCCTCAGCTGGGCAGGTCCTGCTCTGCAATAAAGAAGCATGGAGTGCCTCCTGACTGATATGCTGGTCTAACAGGACCAGGAGAGATTGCATGGTCTTGTGTACTTTGCCCTGCCAATGTAGACTTACTGTGTTAAGGTCTGCGAGCATTGATCCTTCCGTGAACTCAGCCTTCTCCCTTCTACACAGCGTGTTGCATTTCTCTCCCTTCTGTCTCCTCATTGTCACCTACAGGTCATGTCTTCAAAGTCCTGCACTGTGCAGAGAAGCTGCTCCTGTACCAGCAGCTGTATGAGCTCCCTGTGTCCCAGAAGCCCAGCCCAGCTCAGCAGCAGAGGCATAAGGGATCCCTTTCTCCATCCCTGTGGGCTCCCTGCAGATGTCCCTAGGGCTCCACAGGATGATATGTGGAAAAATACTGAAGGAGTCCTTGATGTTCCTTTCCTCTGTGTGGGAGAACACTTTCCTTCCCAGCAGTGTCACTGCTCCTGTCAGAGACAGAGTTAAGTGGAAAAGCCACCTTCCCTTGTCCCAACACAGACAGGACACCTGGGCAGTGACAGGCAGGGATCACAGGTGCCCAAGCAGAAGAAAATTACTCAGATGAGTTGACTGAGGTACCTCGTTCTGAATCTGGAGATATTCTTTTGGTGGGAAATCTCTATAAGTTAAGTGAAAGATACCTATGTGGAGTCAATTGAACCTCTTCTCTACTCATTTTGTGCAAAACAGCACCCAGAAATACAGAGCTGAGAAAATGGATTCATGTGCCATAAGGAGAACTACGTCTCTCTCTCTCTTCAGCCCAAGCTGTATTCCCCAGCTGCCCTGGGGGTAAAATGGTCTCTGTCTCATGTACATCCTTCATTGCCTAGCCATATTCAGGGTGGCTGAGTATAACACACATGCCTAAATACTGTTCCATATTGCCCCTCTGACTAAAAGCCAAATATGGCCTGCACTCTACTGCCAGACGGGTGGAGAAAAATGCACTGCCATTGTCATTGTGACATATCACTTGGCTGCCTTTGACTCCAGTTCATACTGGAATTCTAGCATGCCTGGCACAGCAGTGCTTAGCAAGGGCGTGACTTCATTCCGGCCATGATAGTCCTCTCATCCTCTATTCCCCACTAGACTATTGGGCCAAATAGGACATTAGTGAGTCTAGACGACCAAATGGGTGAGTGAATCTTGCTGATTACTCCTTGATTCTGCAGGTGGTGAATCAGATGATGAATGAGAAACAGGGAGTCCCTGCTGATGCAATATTGATGTCAACATGCCATTTCAGCAGCGATCGGCACCTGCTGTTTTTCTGCTCTTAGCAATCCTGCAACAGAAGGGTCCTCTGAGAGACCAGCTGAGCTATACAGCTGTTTAATGCCCTCCATCTCCAAGGCAGCTGTACTGAAAGCCCACCAATACTCTTTTTGGGTCCTTGAAGTGCTATCTCCCAAAGCAATCTGGAGCAGGGATGCACAGAGCCTCTGGGCCAGTCACAATGGTAATCATAAACATTCTTTTGCCACTCATTTAGTTAGGCTCACTTTGGCCTCTAGCAGAGTTAACTCTTGTGTTCCCCTGTCACTCCTGAAATACAAATCGGTTTTGTTCCTTTATAACTTGATGGCATTAGAGTACACTGTGCACCAGTGTCAGCTGGAGCCTCCTATTTCCGTGGCCCTGATGTGCCAGGCCATTGAATCCATGCAGTCCAATAAACCCAATTGCCCCTTTCCTCTACCTAGCCGCAGGCAGGGCTCCTCGAGTTCTGATTTATGTATTCATAACTCATCTTTTGTGTGTAGAAACCAGAAGGCGCACTGACAACCTCAGAGATAAGATCAGTCCATCAGGCTCACTGGAAAGTGGAGCTGCCATTTTCCTGGAAGGAGCCTTTCTTGTGATTGTTTTCCTTTGCACTTCACATACCCATGCCTGTAGGGCTGAGGTGGGTTTTGCCATCCCACATCCTCATACCCTCTCCATGGTCACGCAGGTAAAACCACAGGATGGTACATAGCTGTTACCTTGAAGCGTGGGGCGAGTGACACTCTGCACAGTTCCAACGCCATTTGTGCTATCCTTTTTTTTTTTTTTTTGTCAATCATGAAATCCCAAGCTGTGAGGTGTGGTTGACACGACCATGGATGGGAAGCTGGACGTGAGCCAGCAATGTGCCCTCACAGCCCAGAAAGCCAGCCGTACTCTGGGTTGCTTCAGAAGAAGCGTGGCCAGCAGGGTAAGATAGGTGATCCTGCACCTCTACTGTGTGCTGCTGAGAATTTACCTGGAGTACTGCATCCAGATGTGGAGTCCTCAGTACAGGGGAGACATGGAGCTGTTGCAGCACATACAAAGAAGGGCCACAAAACTGATCCACAGAATGGAACACCTCTCTTACGAGGACAGGC
This sequence comes from Phasianus colchicus, assembly GCF_987193195.1. Lineage (NCBI taxonomy): Eukaryota > Metazoa > Chordata > Aves > Galliformes > Phasianidae > Phasianus > Phasianus colchicus. The sequence continues at coordinate 240,783 of NW_028325229.1, read as the reverse complement.
AGAGAGGTGAGGCTGTGCAGCCTGTAGAAGAGAAGGCTGCAAGGCAACCTGAGAGCAGCCTGTCAGTATCTAAAGGGGAGCTACAGGAAAGAAGGGGACAGAATCCTTAGTAGCTTCTGTGGCAAGGGCAAAGGGAAATGGCTTCAAACTCAAAGAGGGTAGATTTAGGTTAGATATAAGGAAGAAGTATTTTACAGTGAGGGTGGTGAGGCACAGGCAGACATGGACCACTGATGTGGTTGATGCCCTGCCCCTGGAGATTTTCCAAGTGAGGCTGGATCAGGCCCTGGGCAGCCTGATGGAGCTGTGGTGACCTTGTGCACTGCAGGGGAGTTGGGCTAGATGACCTTCAGAGGTCCCTTCCAACTCTAAGGACTCTATGATTCTACGATTCTAAGACTGGGCCATGTAGGAAGGGGTTTGTTGGGTATGCCACACTCCCTGCTATTCTCAGGCTAAGGGCATCGCTGAACACACCAACTAGTTGGTTAAGTTTCTTTCAGAAATACTTGAATCTGGGTGGTGTTTGCAATTGTATAATGCTGCCAACCAATTAACTAATAGATAAAGTAGGGGTGGCTGCCTCAACATGAAAGCCATTTGTCTATCTGTGAATACAACCATCCTAGAAGTTCATACCAAGCCAGGAAAAGATCCTATGGGATTTTGCAACAACCTGTACTGCTGAAAATGCCTCAGATTGGAGCAATATCAGTGGTACTATCTATACCCAAAAATCGCTAAGTGTGAGAAGCAAGAAAGTGTTTGGTAAAGTTATCCTGAATAAGCACCTGATAGATGTCACCTTTTTAATGCTTGCAATCAAATGTGACTGAGTGCATTTTCTTTCCTTTTGTGTCTACAGGAGACTTGAATGACCCACATGTGGACAGATGGACCTAGATTTCAGGATGATCCAGCAGGTTGAATAATGATATTAATAATCATAATAATGATACTATGTTTTACCATGGTGCAAATACAATCCTCTTTCATTTGTGTCCAGAAGGGCCCAGAATGGCCATGGGCCTGTGAGAGGCAGATTGGTTTTTTTTGCGGTGGAAGTTTCAGTATTTTCTGTATATAGCATAGGATAAGAAACCTTTTACAAAGAAAACTCCTGAACAGAGTCAAGTTGAGACTGGGGCGTTTCGACCTAGGAAGAATTGGTACACTCACTAAGGTAAAGAAGAGACAGAACAAGTGAAAATATTGTCCTTCTATCACAATAAAAAGTCCAGAATATTCCCATAGACAATGGATTGATAGCAGACATTGTGTGGAAGTGTAAACGTAGCTATGGAAGTGTAATGTAGCTATGGAAGTGTAATGTAGCCATAGTGTTAGAAGATTGTGAGCCTGAGATGTTCAACCAATGAGTGCCAGGAGAGGCTTTACTTGTGTCAGACCCAGGGTACATAACGGGATGGATTTTGCTGACTAGTTGTACAATTTCTCCCTGGTCAATAGGAGCTGTGCGCCCATTATTGCAATAATGAACAAACTGCTCTTCACAGAGATCTTTGCCTGATTAGAAATTGTTGACCTTGAGCATGTTTCTTACAGTATCTAAGCGTAAGATACACTTGCTGCTGTTATGAAGATCTGTTTTGAAACTTGCTTGCCTTCTAGCCAATGGATTTTTAGTGGAAATGTCCTGAATACACGTGTTAGACTATAAAAGCCTTGCATGGGAAAATAAAGGGGAATTTTTGCACAAGAACCCTGTGTCGTGTTCCTAGTCTGTGACAAGCAGCCCCTTGTCTTATGGTGCTGGCAGCAGCGAGACAAACACTGACACACTGGTACATATTGCCTGTTCCTGCCTGCTACCTCATTGCTACTGGGTGCCACTGGATGCCACTGTGGAGACAACAGGACTGCTCTCAATTCATGTGAGACCCCAGGGCTACCAGGAGTGTAGAGGTACAAAAGGAAAGCATGGAAGTGGAAAGAGAGCAGCACTCAAAAGACCACATCTTGCCCTTGCCTTGATTGCCGAGGATCGCCGCTTCGGAGCTGGTCCAGCCAGAAGCGCAGCGACTGATGGCGAGGTACAAGGGGGTTTCGGTCGCTTCCCTCACTCAGGGATCCCGGAGAGAGCAGAGTAGCCGGGCAGCTCTCGGCCGGGCAGTTCTCGCGAGAGCGGACGTCGCGGCGGGGGCGTTGCCAGGGCAACGGTTCCGCACCCACCCCTTCTTGCTTTAAAAAGCCTCGGGGAGCGACGCGTCGCTGCCCACCAGAGAAGGTGTGTGGGAAACACCTGGGCTTATCTGTCGAGGAGATTCAGTAAGCCACTCCTGCACGGAACTCCCCAGCAGGGACGGTTGTCATTGCCAGGGTGAGTGATAAGTGCGGGGCTCCTGTTAACGACCCGGCAGCGGTGCGGGGCAGTGCCAGCACTACGGGCAGCAGGGCGGGCCTGATCAGGCACACCCCGTTAAGGCTATCTAATAGTGTTGGTGTGCCTGCTGGTTGGCAATGCCTGCACCCCGGAGGAAGGCTAATAGCACAAGAATTGTGGAGTCCCAGGCGGAAGTCCCATGCTCCCGCAGAAAAAACACTGCGGCCAAAAAGAGTGTGGAGACTCAGACTGAGGCCCCAACGCGAGATGCTAGTACACAGGTCGCTGGCTGTCATGAGTGCCAGAGCCCGGCCTTTGCAGTGCTGGGTGATGACAGTGGTAGATGTATAAGATGTGACCAACTGCATGACTTACTCAGCCTTGTGGTTGACCTGAAAGAGGAGGTAGAGAGGCTGAGGACCATAAAAGAGTGTGAGAAGGAGATTGACTGGTGGTGCCAGTCCCTATCGGCCCCGAGATCTGGGCGCATAACTGAGGCATCATGTAGAGCACGTCACTCCCCCCTGCCTCGTAAACAGGTGGGAGAGGGGAAGCGGCACGTGGGTGCGGGGAGCCGGCGGGCTGAAAGTGCTGCAGTGAGCCTCCTGTCCTCTCCTCCTCCTATGAACAATTCAAGAAAGGGGGAGGAGTGGAAACATATACCGGCTCGACAAAGTAGGCGTCCCCCATCCCGACCATCCTCGGCTCCCCAGGTGCCTCTGAGTAATAGGTTTGAGGCCCTGGAACTCGAGGGAGAGGTGAGTGGGGATGTAGGGGGAGGTCAACCTGTGAGGTTGCCTTGGGAAAAGCACTTGGCCCCACGCCTCAAGACTGCCTCTGCCCGGAAGGACAGAAGGGTGGTTGTTGTAGGAGACTCCCTGCTGAGAGGAACGGAAGGTCCTATATGTCGGCCTGACCCTACCCGCAGGGAGGTGTGCTGCCTCCCTGGGGCACGGGTCAGAGACATTTCTAGGAGACTTCCTGGTCTGATTCGCCCTTCTGATTATTACCCGTTATTGATAATCCAGGCTGGCAGTGACAAAGTTGCAGAGAGAAGTCTCAGAGCTATCAAGAAAGACTTCAGGGGACTGGGGTGGGTAGTCGAGGGAGCGAGTGTGCAGGTCGTGTTTTCTTCCATACCTTCAGTGGCAGGGCGGGATACCGAGAGATACCAAAAAACACACCTCATAAATAAATGGCTCAAAAGTTGGTGCAAATCCAGGGATTTTGGGTTTTTCGACCATGGGGAAACTTACTCAGCACCTGGCATGATGGCAGCAAATGAAAGTAGTCTGTCTCTGAGGGGGAGGAGGATCTTAGCTGAGGAACTAGCAGGACTCATTGACAGGTCTTTAAACTAGGTATGAAGGGGGAAGGGAGCAAAATCAGGGATGTCGAGCTTGAGCGGGTCATTCCAGGGCTCGTACCGAACCTGCTGGGCGACGACAGTCAAGTACGAAGGGATGGACTGGGGCAGGGGGGTGTTGGGGATGCTGCTGTTCTAGGGGAACCTAGACCATCTATAAAGGCGGTGCGATGGAAAGCCGAGCTGAAGTGCCTTTATACTAATGCACGCAGCCTGGGAAACAAGCAGGATGAGTTGGAAACCGTGATGTGCTTAGAAAATTACGACCTTGTTGCTATCACGGAAACGTGGTGGGATGGTTCCCATAACTGGAATACCACCATTGAGGGCTATCAGCTCTTTAGAAGAGAGAGGCTAGGTAGGAAGGGTGGGGGAGTAGCCCTCTATGTCAAAGAGTGGATAGACTGTGAGGAGCTTCCTCTGAGAAACAGTCATGATCAGGTTGAGAGCCTGTGGGTTAGAATTAGGAATGGGTCTAACAAAGGCCAGCTGGTGATAGGAGTATACTACAGGCCACCTGATCAAGGGGAGACTGTTGACGAGGCTTTCTTTCTTCAGATGCGGGAGGCTTCGTGCTCACGGGCTCTTGTCCTGATGGGGGACTTCAACCATCCGGATATCTCCTGGATAGATCACATGGCGAGTTGCAAGAGGTCAGGAGGCTCCTGGAATGTGTTGATGATAACTTTCTGGTCCAGGTGTTGGACAGACCGACCAGAGGTGAAGCGCTGCTGGACCTGCTGCTCACCAATGTGGAGGAAATAATTAATGGTGTTAAGGTTGGAGGCAGCCTGGGTTGCAATGACCACGCTCTGGTTGAGTTTGTGATCTCGAGAACTGTGGGCCTGGTGAAGAGTGGCATCAGGACCCTGAACTTTGGGAGAGCAAACTTTAAGCTGTTCAATAGACTGTTGGCCGAGATCCCCTGGGATGCTCTCTTTAAAAACAAAAATGCTGAAGAGAGCTGGTTACTCTTCAAGGACGCCTTCCTAAGAGCGCAAGAACTCTCTGTCCCACTGAACAAGAAAGCGGGCAGAGGAGGGAGGATGCCGGCGTGGCTCAGTAAGGACCTGCTGAGGGAGCTGAGGGCGAAGAAAGGTGTGTACAAACTCTGGAAACAAGGGCGTGCCACCTGGGAAGAATACTGGGATGTTGTCCGGACTTGCAGATGTGGGATCAGGAAAGCCAAGGCGCAGGTGGAACTGAACTTGGCGAGGGACATGAAAAACAACAGGAAGACTTTCTATAGGTACATTAACCAGAAGAGACAGGCCAAAGCGAGTGTACCTCCTTTGGTAAATGTAAAAGGAGAACTGGTTTCAACGGGCGAAGAGAAGGCCGAGGTACTGAATGAGTTCTTTGCCTCGGTCTTCACTTGCAGCCAGGACTCCAGTACTCCTTCCGTCCCTGAGCCCTGCATCCCTACACCTCTGGGTGGGGACTGGGGTGGTAAATCCCCCCCTGCTGTGAGGGCAGAGCAGGTCCGAGACCGCCTCATGAGACTGAATGTGTACAAGTCTATGGGGCCGGATGGCGTGCATCCCAGGGTTCTGAAGGAGCTGGCTGAGGTGGTTGCCGAGCCGCTCTCCATCATATTTGAGAAGTCGTGGCTGTCTGGTGTGGTCCCGGATGACTGGAGGAAGGGTCACGTCACTCCCATTTACAAGAAAGGGAGCAAGGAGGACCCCAGGAACTACAGGCCAGTGAGTCTCACCTCTGTGCCTGGGAAGATGATGGAACAGATCATCCTGGATGACATGCTTGATCACATGAGGAAAGGGCGTGTGATCCGTGACAGCCAGCACGGCTTCACCAGAGGAAGGTCATGCTTGACCAACCTGGTGGCCTTTTATGATGGAGTGACGGCATCGGTGGACAAGGGAAAGGCGACCAATGTCATTTACCTGGACTTGAGCAAGGCCTTTGACATGGTCCCCCACCACATCCTTCTCTCCAAACTGGAGGGATGTGGATTTGATGGGTGGACCACTCGATGGATAAGAAACTGGTTGAAAGGCCGCAGACAGAGGGTGGTCATCAATGGCTCCATGTCCAGGTGGAGGCCAGTAACGAGCGGCGTCCCCCAGGTATCTGTCTTGGGACCGGTGCTCTTTAACATCTTTATCAATGACATCGATGACGGAATCGAGTGCACCCTCAGCAAGTTTGCTGACGACACCAAGCTGAGTGGTGTGGTTGACACGGTTGAAGGACGGGATGCCATTCAGAGGGACCTCGAGAGGCTAGAAAGGTGGGCCCGGGTGAACCTGATGAGGTTCAACTCGGCAAAGTGCAGAGTTTTGCACTTGGGCCGGAGGAATCCCAAGCATCCCTACAGACTGGAAGGAGAGGTCCTTGAGAGCAGCCCCGTGGAGAAGGACCTGGGGGTCTTGATAGATGACAAACTTAACATGAGCCAGCAGTGTGCCCTTGCGGCTCGGAAGGCAAATGGGATCTTGGGCTCCATCAGAAGAGGGGTGGCCAGCAGGGACAGAGAGGTGATTGCTCCCCTCTACTCTGCTCTTGTGAGGCCCCATCTGGAATACTGCGTCCAGGTCTGGAGCCCCCAGTACAAGAAAGACAGGGAGCTGTTGGAGAGGGTCCAGAGGAGGGCCACGAAGATGATCAGGGGACTGGAGCACCTCCCCTACGAGGACAGGCTGAAAGAGCTGGGCTTGTTCAGCCTGGAGAAAAGAAGGCTGCGGGGTGACCTCATTGCAGCCTTTCAGTACCTAAAGGGAGCCTACAAAGAGGAGGGGAATCAACTCTTTGAAAGGGTGAGTGACAGCAGGACAAGGGGAAATGGTTTTAAGCTGAGGGAAAGGAGATTTAGGTTGGACGTCAGGGGGAAATTCTTTACGGAGAGAGTGGTGAGGTACTGGAACAGGCTGCCCAGAGAGGTTGTGGATGCCCCGTCCCTGGAGGTGTTCAAAGCCAGATTGGATGGGGCCCTGGGCAGTCTGGTCTAGCATTAGGTGGAATGGTTGGTGGCCCTGCGTGTGGCAGGGGGGTTGGAGATTCATGATCCTTGAGGTCCCTTCCAACCCTGGCAATTCTGTGATTCTGTGAAATCGCTAAATGGTGCTGCAAAAGAAGGCTGCAACAAGGGGCACAGCAATGGAGGGGTTGTGCACGAAGGAAGCAAAGCCTCATGCAAACTGGAGGGCTGCGGGGGGTGGCACGCTACTGGGGCCAAAGCAATGGGGGGGCGGGGTGGGGAAGGGGAAGCAGGAATGGGATCTGGTGGGGGGAGGAGGAGGAAAGCCATGTGGCTGAAGTGTGCAAGATGGGATGGTGCGTTTGCATGGCAGGTGGAAGGGTGGTGGGCTGCACTCGTGTGTGTGTGGCACAGGGGGTGGAGCAGAGTGCAGTGGCCAAGTCCTCCCTAGGCAACGTCAGGTGTCAGCAACAGCAGGAGAACCTCCAAGTTCCACTGCCTCCAAGAAGAACAATGCCAGGATGGCAGCTTGGTGGTCCGAAGCTGCATAGTTTCTACTCTGGACCAGCAGTAGTGCAGCAGCTCATGGAATGCCACTGGACAAATCAGGCCGTGCGCTCTTTGTCAATCTCTAATTGTGACTATTTTTTATTGACTACAACCAAACATGGAGTGCCAAGTTGGGTGGCACTCAGAACGCTGCCCTGTAACTCTGCGTGCTGCAGCCGCTGCCTTCTGATGCTCTTCCTCTCAGTCCTTCAGCTGCAGCTTCTGCATCATCTCCACAAGGGTGTTCATTGCGGATGACTGGAAAGAAATAAGGCAAGTATAGAGATAGGACAGAAACAATCTAGGGCGATCTCATTAAGAAAGTCTGATCAGTAAACCTTCCAGAACGGCCCCATGCAGCACAGCACGTTCCTGCCATTCAGGTCACTGACATTCCTTCTCATAACACGCTGCCTATGGTAAGATTCATGCTCTGCTGGGGGAACGAGGTCCCAAAGGTCGCAGTGCCTGACATGGCAAGGCTCTTTATCACAGAAAAACCCTCCAGCCGTTACCAACAGTGTCCTTCTCAAGCCAGAGGAAGGCATCCAAGCTCCCCTAGGCAGCTGTCACTGACAGTGTGATTTCCTTAAACATACAGCTGGGTGTTTTTCTATTACATTGCTTGCCTTGGGATTCTGCAATAGCTTTCATGTCTGACAGGCAGAGGCACTGAGAACAACAAGAGCCGTGTCTGTGCTCACCAAGGACTCACCTCTGCACGTGCAGCGGCAGCTCTCAGAGAAGCCTTCTTCAATTCCACTCTTCTCTCTTTTCGTTGTCTTCTTGCTATAAAGCAAGAATAAAACTGAATTCGTTCTGTCAGCAGCAAAACTGCAGAAACATGGGTACCATAAAAACAGATGGCAGAAAAAAGACAAAGGAAATTGGAAGCCTCTCAGTGAATGACATTTCCAGTGGAAAGGTGCAGAAGACTACCATGGAGTTAATGGAGTCGGGGTTACATACTGTGGCACCTCACTGCCTTTGGACTTTGTAGGCTTCAACTCTTTTCCCCTCTGCAGAGAAGGAAAAAGCAAAGCAAACCCTATGCAACTTCAGTGTGCTTGATAAGGGCAGCACCTACCCTACAGGGTGGGTACCACAGCACCTTCTTACCTCTTAGCTTGGAGCTCCGTGCTGCAGCAGGCCCAGGCTGTGCTGCTGGAGCCGGCACGCTGTCTCCGCTCTGACCCCTCGCTCTTTTGGTAGCAGGCAACTGCGCTGCTGTTTGCTGCTCTTCTTCCAAGCCCTTGCGTTTACATCCAGCCAGGGACTTGGAGACAGAGCGGGGGCACGCTGCAGGGGAAGGTCTTCTCCCTGAGCTGGGACCTGCTGTTGTAGGAAGCCCTCCAGCCTGGAGATGAGCTCTCTCAGAAAGGACTTCCTGCACCGCTTTCGTGTAGATCTTTCCATTGGGCTCAGCACCTATCTCTGGCAAGAAAGAAGAAGCAAGAAGATATAACAAGAGTCCAATACTACTTTCGGTCTGCAAAATGGGTCACAATGCTAGCACATCTCATCTGCAGTGTTCACAGTCACGGATCTTAGGATCGTGGATGAACTGTGGGTTTGTATTTCAAATCAGCACAGGAAAGGTAACTATAAGTCCCGGGGATTAAGACCCCAAGCAACACGCAGTGAGAACAGTCCCAGGAAGAACAGACAGAAAGCCTAGTTAGAAAGACAGTGCACCAAACCCAGATGCCTGTTGTGCGTCTGTACCTCTCTTGGGTGCCATGTCATGGTCTGTAGCTTCCCCCTGCCTTTCTGCAAGGCTGCGCTTCAGAGGAAGGCCACTGGCATCAGCTTCTGACAGAAAGGAAACAAGAAAGACATGAAGAACATCTCTTTGGAGGAAGACTTTAGCACAGTCAGACACAAATTTCTGGTCTTCAAGCATAGTTTCTTCCATTTGCCTTTCTGCTGATTCAACACTGTGCCATTTCTGCAGTCAACACAGATCTGCAGTGTCCTTTCCTCTCCATCACACACAGCCCTGCATGCAGCCCTATTTAGAGGCAGGTACCCACACCACAGCTCACAAGAGCTGCTTACCTGCGGAGGCTTTCCGCTTCCCCCCTTGCCCAGCACCATTCCACAGACGCGCAGGCTCCGTCCCTACAACAAAATACAATTTGCTGATTTAACAGAAACCAGTAGCCTGTAGAAGTATTGTCCTGTCAGACCAAATCCATCCCCCAAACAACAAAAAACCAAAAGTCTCATTCTTGCTCAGATGACAGCAGAAGAACCCCAGCCTCCCTGACAGCTCCATTTGACAGAGCAGAGGTGCATCACCAAACAAAACACCATCAGGTGCAAAAGTTGAGACACATTTTGTGGCTCTAAAAGGAATTCACTCGACTCTAAGCATTTATATGCAGACTTCTGCCTCACTGCTGCCACCAACTGCCGCTGTCGGTCTCTCCAACACTTCCACAGTGGCTTATTTGACATCCCCTGCAGCACTGCACCCACTCAGAAGTAATACTCAAAATTCATTCCTCCATCCTTCATAACAGAGGCCTCAAGAAACTCACTTTTGCGTGGCAGTAAGGACGCTCTGTTCCCATCGCGTCCCTCTGCGCGCTGCAAGATGCGGTTGGATCTCCGGCAGCCTGCTGGCTGCTGCTCCCAAACACGGGGAAGCGCGCTGCGCTGCTTCTGGGGAGAGAAAGGAAGAAACGTCAGTGGGAACGGGCAGCCAAGGTTTGCAGAGAGGTTCCAGATTGTGCCAGAGATAGATTATCAGAGTGCTGAGAGATTAATTATCACTAAGGGAAAATACAGCCTAAGCCATGTCCACGTCATTAGCCCAGACTGTCAGCAGGGAGCGCAAAATCCAAGTGGTTTTTGAGGTGACAAAGGACCAGTAGGGCTCCTCCTGCTCCACCCCTTCCCTTAAACATGGGAAAAAGAAAGAAACATCAAGCAAAGGAAACCCAGCCATACCTTTCCTCTCACAGAGCAGGAATTAGAACCACGGTCATCTCCTTGCTGAGCCATGATGGCTGAAGTGTCAGAGGAAGACTTGCAAGGTCTGAGGGTTCTCTCCACAGGAACCTCCTTCGCTCTTAGAAGGAGCTGGCTTCACTCGTTCTTCAACTGCCTTGATCTCCGAGTTCTCCTTTTGGACAGGAACCCTTACAGAAAGTATCAGCAAGTGAAAAATCATGAGGAAGAAGCATTTTCCCAGCTTTCTTCTGCTACGCAATGTAGTCTCTTGAGGAGGGCAATGCATGGATCTCAGCTGTCTGCAAGAATTGCCCATCACTAGCTGCAGCTTGTGTCTGACTGCCATGGCTTCTGTCAGCAAGTGCCCCCAGGTCCCCTTTTCCCCCACAGGTGTGCTGACCGTCCATGTGCCCAGCTGAGCACCCGGCTCTCTGCCGTGACTTCAGCGCGGTTTGCTGAAACACCTGCTGGGTATGGCACACCAAGCAATCCATGGAGCAGTGAGACACAAGTTGCACTCTATGAAGTCTGCACTCTGCTTCCTTTTTTAGGTCTGACATGAAGGTGGGGGCCTGGCAGCAATTTTCCAGGGGAGGAATGACATTTCGTCATCCTCACCGAAACATGGGATGGAATCTCAAGAAGAACATGTTTCCTCTGGAAACAGCCATTCAGAAGGGCAGCGCTGGAGCTGAGAACTCCTCCCCAGCCCAGCTTTTCTGCTGAGACATCACTGGCAACCACCCAGCACCAAACCCAGCTCACCTGGTCAGCCTGCTCAGTCTGTGCTGTGCCCAGCTCACACACACCGCAGTGGTGCTTCCAATGGGCTCTCACAGGGTGATCTCTCTCAAGAAAAGCACAGAGCTCAGTCTCCGTGTGCAGCACGCTCACGAGAGCACCAGCTCTGCTCACCAGCTGTGGCACAAACGCTCCCACCCCAGCAACCATTGTGACCTCAGAGAGTGCCTGCATCACTTCTGTGCTTTCATCATAAGCAAAGGGAGTGGTCACCTCCTAGATCCAAATTTTAGGAAATCAACACCAGGGTCACCCAGTGGGGTGAATGGGGTTAACTGAATGGGGGTTAATTGAAGTAAAGCAACAGAGAAGTGAACATGACTCTTATGCAGCCCAATAAAAACTCAATATGGCCTCGTTGTGGTCAGTAGAGTCCCAGAGGAACTAGTAGGAACTGGGAGGAGTGCACACCAGTATAGACCAGAAAAGTCCAGTATGGCTAAGTAAAAACCAGTAAGGACCAGTATGGCCTCAGAGTGGTCAATGGAGTCCTATAGGAATCAGTAGAAACCAATAGGAAGGCACATCTGTGTGCCCTGGGGCCGGAGCTGGCCTGTGCCTCTGGCTTTGGGCCCCAGGGCTGGTGCCGGCCTCTCGGGCTGCAGATGTGGCTTTAGGCCCTTGGCCTGGTTCCGGCCTCTCGGGCTGTGGCTGCACCTTCAGGCCCCGGGGCCGGCGTAGGCCTTTGTGGCTGTGGTTTAGACCCGAAGCTGGTGCTGGCCTCTTGTGCCTGGCTTTAGGCCCTGGAGCCGGTGTCAGCCTTTCAGGCTGTGGATTGAAGTCCTGGGGACAGTGCCGGCTTCTCCAGCTTCGGCTTTAGGCCACAGCAGTGGTGCCAGCCTCTCTGGCTGTGGTTGTGGCTTTAGGACCTGGGGCCAGTGCAGGCCTCTCCAGCTGTGGCTTTGTCTTTAGGCCCTTGGCCTGGTTCCGGCTTCTCTGGCTGTGCTTCAGGCTCAGGGGCTGGTGCCGACCTTTCAGGATTTGGCTTTAGGCTCCACAGCTGGTGCCAGCCTGTTCGGCTGTAGATGTGGCTTTAAGCCCCATCTGGTCTGGTGCTGGCCTCTGTGGCTATAACTGTGGCATTATGGCCCAGGGCTGGTGCTGGGCTCTCTGGCTGGAGCTTCAGACTTCAGGGCCAGCGCAGACCTCTCTGGCTGTGGCTTTATACCCCAGGACTTGTGCCAGCCTCTCTGGCTGGGGCTGTGGCTTTATGCCCCAGAGTTGTTGCTGGCCACTCTGGCTGTGGCTTCAGGTCCTGTGGCCACTGCCAGTCTCTCTGGCTCTGTTTTTAGGCCTCAGGGCCAGTCCTGGCTTCTCTAGCAGCATCTTTAGGCCCCAGGACGTGTGTCAGCCTCTCTAACTGGACTGTGGCTTTAAGCATTTGGACTGGAAAGCACTCCATGGCCAGGCGCTGCTCAAATACTGGGCCTCCATTTCCTCCTGGGCATCCACACGTGCTCTGAGTCTCCTGCAGCTTTCTGCAGGGTTTGTAGCTTCCTGCTGAGGAGCTCCTCGTGTTCTTCTGCAACTGCCCCCCAACATCACTACTGCCTCCCCTGGTACCGTACTGGGAGATGCTTCAGAGTCCATTAGCCTGCACTTCCTTCCTCCCATCAGCAGCTGCTCCTACACAAACCTTCATTCACACTGGGATGCCGTCCACTTCTAGCACCAGCTGACCTGCAAGACAGAGGATTAGCACAAATGCAGAAGCCCAAGGCTGTGCCACCACCATGTGCTGCAGCCTTGGGAAGTCAGCTACAACTGCAAACTTTGTTAAAATTAAAACAGGCACCGTAAATTAAGTATGACTTCTGAACTGAAGTAATTGCCACAATCAGAAATAAATACTGAAATCGCTTACTTAACTGTAGGTGGTTACTTTTGAATTCTTTTGTTTTTGGGAAAATATGAACTTGGAATTGAAGGATACAAGAAAAATGAGGAGCACTTGGCAACTCAGGCAAACTGAGCAGTGCAGGGAAGATTGTTGCATTTCTTCTTCTCCTGGCCCAGAAATGAATTTTCCTAGCTTAAAATGAAAAGAGAAGAAGAGCCTGACATAGAGTAGACACAATACAGTCTCACATCACAGGTAGAAACTGGAGAGCTCTTGTGGCACAGAGCTCAGGACTGTAGAAATTAAGGTTGCCTCTAAGCTTTAAAAGAAGATGAAAGACAAGGTTAAATGCAAAACATTAGCAATTCCTGCAGAGCACATCACACAGCTGTAGGCACCACCTGAGAGGTAACAGTCAGGTGAGAAAGGAAAACCTTACTATGTGAACACAGGGACAAGCTACTCTCTTCTTCTGGGCCTTTGTTCCCAGTGAGGATTTCCCTCAAGAGCGCTGCTCAAGCTGCTGCTGTCTCCAGCTGTTGGTCACTTCTACCTGCTGGACGCTGTGCCCACAGGTCATTCTGCTTTGGGCAAAGCCTGCTGGCTTAACTCCAAACCAAGGTCACAGGCCACGTTAATCCAGCTGGTTTATCTGAAAGGGCTCAGAAGCCATGCATGGGATCCTTTCTGCTGGTGGTTCTTTCCAGGCAAGAACCTCCGCTCTCAGATCAACAGCCAAGAGCTGGAAGGCAGAAAAAGCTTTCCAATCCCCATGGATGTGGCTTCTGCAAAGACAACAGCTGCCTACTCTTCAGCAGGGTGATGCCCACCCAGCAAAGCACTCAGCCAGCAGATGCCTTTCCTTACACTGACAGAACTGTCCCACATTTGTGCAGTCCTTGGTATTGCATTTCCAATCCAAGTTCACATATACCTCAACCATTCCTGCTGTGTTAGTTTACTTGGATCCCCAGTTGGGGCTGTAGCTCAAGAGGTCAACGCAACAGAAATAACACAACATGCAACTGGAAAACACATCTCAAAGCCGAGAAGAGCCAACTCTCTGACCTTGGGCACAACTGGGCACCAAGAGCCAGGCCTTGCAAACTTGGCTGATCTGAGCATGCGGGAGGGGGCTGGCAATCAGACCAGGAGTCTCCATTTCAATTGCAGTTCCATGTAGAGAAGAACACCAAACAGTAACAGGTGTGAATGAATTCATTCAAAAGCTGCACAATGAGTTTGTTCTTTATTAAAAAAAGCATGCATTCCAAGTCAAAAAGTAACCGCGGGAGTTGATATCAATGGAAGCTGTTCTTATTCCTACACCTCATCCTCTTACCACAACTTTCCTTGCCTCATCCCTTACCCCAGCTCCTGGAAAATGCCCACAGACTTAAAGTCAACTCTCAAATCCATAGGACTCCTTTCACATTACTCCATTAATAAAAGATTGCAGACTTGTTTCATGCACTCAAACTGATCGAGCAGCGGTATCACCATCACTCGTAACACACGGAAGCATCCAAACCCTGAGGATTTTTTTCCCCTCCACCACCAGGTTCTTCTTAGCACACAAGACTTCTCTTGCTCCTATCAAAACAACAGCCAGCAGTACAAAGCAAGCAGCCACCGAGGACTTTAAAAACAAAGCCTGATCCACATAGCATATCTGAACCTCACAAGAGGCCGACTGTAGGCAGACCTGGAGGGGTGACAAAGGACAGCAAGAGGCTCAGTGACAGCATGGTGACAACGCAGGGCTTGCGGGGCCGGATGACAGTCGAGTCCCACCCTCTGTGTGGTGCTCAGTGTACAGGGAATAGTGTCATCCAAGACATGGTGACACACAAGTGATGGTGACACCAGATGACGATAACAACAGTGACAGCCAGGGATGGGGACACTGCGTCATGGCTGTTCCACATCGAGGTCACCTTGTGTCATGGTGTCACCTGAAGACAGTGACACTCAGTGACACCCAATGGCATCCAGTGAAGGTGACACCCAATGATAGTACCACCAATGATGATACCACCAACCCCATGTCACACCCCATGTGTCCCCCCACTGTCCCCAGCTCCCTCCCTGTAATCCTCCTCGTCACCTCTTCAATGAGGATGTCACCATGCTGCAGTTGTGCCACCAAGGCAGGGGGGACAGCTTGGGACAGTCATGGACAGCCAGGGTGACAGCGTCACCAGGCTCCAGGAGCTGTAGGATGCTGATGGGGCTCTCGAGGTAGACGGGTTGGTATGGCCCCAGGTTCCACGGTTACAGTGACAGTGAGAACTTCGGGGACAGGTGGTTGTCCCGGTGCCGACACTGCTGACGGTTGTCCTGGTGTCACCTGGTGGCCTGTGGGGAGTTGTTTCTGTGGAGCTTTGCACGGAGATTTAGCGAGAACCATCCATTTCTGAAAGGAAGTGGCGAAAAAAATACAACAAAATTGACATAGTATTTATTTTAATGGAAACAGATATTTTTGGGGACGATCCCATGGGGACAAAGCAGCATAAGAACGTGTCACTATGTGAGGTTGTCCTCAAAATCCCCATTCGAGAACTCTGGAACACTCCAGGAAACCCTGGGCACCCTCTGGTCACCCCAACAAACCCTCTGGGACATCTCTAGACCCTTCTGGATGAGTCCAGGATCCACTAGACACCCCAAGACACTTCAGGAACATTTCCAGACCCTTCCAGAAGACTACAGGACCATCTGAACCCACCGGAGGATGCCCCCAAAGCGTGTTCCAAGAAGGGCAACACAGCTGGTGAGGGGTCTGGAGCACAGGCCTGATGGGTGGGGGCTGAAGGAGCTGGGAGTGTTCATTGTGGAGAAGAGGAGGCTCAGGGCAGACCATATTGCTCTCTATAACTACCTGAAGGGAGGCTGTAGTGAGCTGGGCTTCGGCCTCTTCTCTCGTGTAACTGGTGACAGAACTAGAGGGAATGCTTCAAGCTGCACCAGGGGAGATTTAGGCTGGACGTTAGGAAATACTACTTCTCTCAAAGAGTGGTCAGGCAGTGGAATGGGCTGCCCAGGGAGGTGGTAGAGTCACCAACCCTGGAGTTGTTCAAGGAACATTCGGATTTTGTGTTGAGGGATATGGTTTAGTGAGAACTATTGGTGATAGGTGGATGATTGGACTGGATGATCTTGTAGGTCTTCTCTAACCTTGGTTTTTCTGTGATCTTCTGTGATCTTCCCAGTCCCCAGTCCTGCCCTGTGCTGGTGTTCTGCAACAAACAGCAATCCAACACACTGTGTCCCTGTAGAATCACAGAATCGTTCACGTTGGAAAAGACCTTCAAGAGCATCGAGTCCAACCACAACCTGAAGTACCCCAACTCTAACAACCCTCCTCTAAATCATGTCCTGGAGCACCACATCCAAATGGTTTTTAAACACGTTTGGGGATGGTGACTCAACCACCTCCCTGGGCAGCCCATTCCAGTGCTTAAGAACCTTCCTGTAGAGAAGTTTGTCCTGATATCCAACCTAAACTTACCCCATGTCTGTGTGTTCTGTGGAACCCCACAGATGTGACAGTGGAGTCTGGTTCTGCACTGGCTTCTCAAAGAAAACCAGCGCACGGTATCAGGAGCGGAGGAGGAAGCAGATGATTCTGCCACTGATGCTGTCATTGCGCGTCCCCCCCCAGGACTCCCACAGCTTCCTCTTCCCAGCCCCGCTCAGCTCCTCGCAGGCTGCAGACGCTGCTGAGGCTCTCGCACTCCACGGCCGTCATCTTCTTCTCGTGCTGCCGGACCGCTCTCTGCAGGGCTGCGCTGAGTTTTTGCCGCTGCAGCCAGAACCGCAGCTCCCGTGCTGACGGATGGAGGAGCTCCGTGCTGGCACCCACAGCACGTGGTCCCCGGGCTGCCGGTGGCACGGCAGGATGCTCCCCTCCCTGTCTCCCATCGCCCCTCAGCTACGGCATCCTCCTATAATCTGCCTAAGGACCCTGCAGAGGGCTACAGACAGGCCGATCGATGGCTGATGCCAGCGGCACGAGGTTCAACATCACTCAATGCCGGGTCCCGCACTTTGTTCACAACAAGCCCAGGCACCGCTGCAGGCTTGGGGCAGAGCGGCCGGAAGGCCGCGTGGAGGAAAAGGCTCTGGAGCTGCGGGCCGACGCTCGGCTGAACGCGAGCCAGCAGCGCGCCTTGTGCAGGCGGCCGAGAAGCCCGCTTTACCGGCAGCAGCGAAGGCAGCAGGAGCAGGAGGCGATCGCCCCGCGCTCAGCCCCGCCCCGCACAGCGCCGGCCTCGGGCCGGCACCGCGACCGCCTGGAGCGGAACGCCAAGGTGCCCGCGGAGCCGCTCGTCTCCAGCGAGTTCCCCAGCGCCACCGCCGGGCCGCGCCGCCCGCCCGGACGCCCCGCTCCCCCACCTGCCGGCGGCCGCCAGCCCGCGCTCGCCGCTCTCCAGCAAGGCCCGCACGGAGCGGGGCGGAGCGGCGCGGGCCCGGCCCCGCTGAGGTCCCCCACATCCCCGCCCTTCTCCTCCCGCAGCCGCAGCCGGGGCCCCGGAAGCGGAGCGGGCGCACGATGGCAGGCATCGCGAGGGCAGCGGGGCCGGGGCCACGGGGACGCGCGCGGTGATGTCGCAATGACGGCGCGCCCGCGGACAGAAAGGACCCCGCGCGGAGCGCCCGCCCCACTCGGCGAACCGACCAATGACAGAGCGGAGGAGGCGGGGCCGAGCGCGGGCTCTCCGCCAATGGCGGCTGCGGACGCGGGGCCGCCGCCATGGAGATGCTGATGGCGACGGCGGGATGGCGGAGCCACGGGGCTCCGCGCGGGGAAAGCGGCGGTCCGCCGCCCCGCGTCCCCGCCGCCGCCCTCCCCGTGCCTCAGGGACGCCGGGCGGTCAGGGGAAGGCGGCGCGGGGGCACCGTCCCGTCCGTCCCCCGTCAGAATCCGGCTGCCCTCGGAGGAGGAACCGAGCCGTCCTCCGTCGTTGCGGCGAGGCGCTGCCGGGCTGCGAGAAGCGGCGGCTGACCGCGAGAGGCGGGACCCGCCCGGTGTCCGGGAGCGGCTCCTGGCTGAGCCGGGCAGCCCCGGAAGAGAGGGAGCGATCGCGCGGATCGAGGCGCGTTCGAGCCCGGCACGGAGTCCGACCAGCGCCTTCGCTTCTCGCTCGGCTCCAGTCATCGGCAGCGCTGTGCTGAGCTGCTGCCCCGCAGCTGCAGTCTCCAAGCGCCGTTTTCCATCTGGTGCCGTGGCGACTGTGCGCCCTCCCTCATTGCAGCGCGTGAAGCCATCCTCGTGACGACAGCGCATGCGTGATGGCGTCCCCATGGCGACAGCGCCTCAGCGCGCCTGCGCCGCTCCGTCGCTGTGGCGCTGCGCCGTCCCCGCTGAGTGACGTCACCAGCCCCGCGACTGAGGAGGAGGCGGAAGTGGGGCGGCGCACCCCGGGGCTCCGAGCGCCGCCTCAGCTTCTACAGGTGGGTGTTCGGGGGGGGCACCGGGGCGGGGCCGGGGTTAAGGGGGCTGGGGGCCACGTGCCGCTCTGCGTTGGCCCCGCGGGGTCTCTGTGGCGCTCGGGGCTTCCGCTCGGCGGGGGCAGCTGCCCTGTGTCTCCCCGCCTCCCCCGCCCCGTGTATTTCACTGCCCTCCTCCCCTCCTCCTGCCACTGGTCGCCCACAACCTCCCCCGTCGCTCTGTGTGACCCCCGGGGTTGCGCCTCCCCTCCCCTTTTTCCCCCTTTCAGTTCCTCCATTCTGATCACTGTAGTCCTCTTCCACCCCTCCTGTCTGTGCCTCCCCCGTTCTGACCCCCGGGGTCCACCTGTCTGCCCCCTCCCCCTCCCGATCCCTCATTGCCACGTGAGCTCAGGTGCATCACCAACTGCCCCAGTACTTTACCATCACCCAGACCCGCAGTCACTGCGGAGCCCCGTTTGCAATGAGGATCTGGAGAACCTCTCCCAGCCATGGGGAAGTTGCACAGCAATGCATCCATCCCACGGTGAGGCGTCCAGAGCCGCTGCAAGCAGCTCCAGCCTTTCTCGCACGGAATAAACCAACGTACGGAGCGGTGTGGGGGGACAGCCGCTGCCCTCTTTCTCCTCGTGGCTTTCTCCCCGCAGCCTGGCCAGGGCTCAAGGGGAACGAAAGGAGTCGTGCTGTCAATCCTGCTCTAGCACGGGCCTCTTTAGCAAGACTGTCTGCCCAGCCCCTCTGCGTCGGGCTTCATCGGGTAACGAACACAGCAGCAAAGCCGCCCTCGGCTCCTCGGGGAGGGCCCGCCGTCCTCGTGGAAACGCAGCGTGACAGCACGCGGGTTCCAGCAGCACCGGCGCTGTGACTTCCTCTGCCCGCCCTGGAGCCGCAGCCCGCGAGCTTTCCCGGCCTCGCACACTGAGCAGCCGAACCTGCCATGCTGCACGCGGTCCCTCCGGGCAGAGGCCCGCCAGCTCTGAGCCTCGCCCGGCCGCCGCTTCAGCCGTGGGGAACGGCGGCACGCAGGCTGAGCCGGCCGCCATCGGCGCGGGGCGACGGCGAAGGCCCGGCCTCTCATTGGTCAGCGCCGGCGCCGCCCCGCCACCGGCCTCCCTCTCATTGGTCAGCGCCGGCGCCGCCGGCTCTCTTCTCGCTCCCCTTCCCTTCAGCTCCCTTGCGGCGTCTCTCCCCTGCCCCGTTCCCGTCCCCTGCCGTTACCTTGCAGCATCTCCCACCAGTTTCCTTCCCTTCCCCTCCCTTGCGGCGTTTCCCCCCAGTCCCCTTCCCTTCCCGCATCTCCCTCTGGTCTCCTTCCCTTCCCTTGCATCATCACCCCGGTTTCCTTCCCTTCTCTTCCCTTACAGCATCTCATACCGGTCCCCTTCCCTTTCGTTCCAGCCTTTCCCCCTGGTCCCCTTCCCTTGTAATGTCTCATCCTGGTTTCTTTCTCTTCCCTTCCCATGTGGCAAATTCTCCCAGTCCCAATCCCATTCCCTTCTCTTCCCTTACACAATTTCCCCTGTCGCCCTCCCTTCCTATACGGCATTTCCCCACAGTTGCCTTCCCATGCCTTCCCTTCCCTTATGTCATCTCTCCCATTTCCATCCTTTCCCTTCCCATGGGGTGTCTCCTCCTGGTCTCCTTTCTCTTCCATTACCTTGTGGCATCTCCCACCAGTTTCTTTCTCTTCCCTTCCCTTCCCGTTGCCCCTTGTGCAAGTCATGGAATCGTGCACCATTAAGTTTCATTATTACCATCAGAACACGCTGGATGTGAGAGTCACCTTTTTTGCCCCGTTAGTAGGCCATGACAGAATTGGATCTCCTCTGAAAGGACTCTGGGTTCCCACTGCTGCTGTGTGTGTGTCCCTGCATGATCCCTGCTGGATCACAGAACCCACAGGGTAGGAGGAGAGAAGCTTCAGACGAGACAAGGGGCATCGAGGTCAGCTCCTGGACATCAAATCACGTGCCTCAGAGCGTATTCCTCCAGCATCTCTGGATGCTGCCTTCTGACTGAGAGAACCACCAGGGAGTGTGTCATCAGTGACAAAAAATACAAAATGAATGTCTTCTGGTATTGCTGGAATACAAAAAAAGCCAGAAGGGGCAAGACAAGAAGCGAGACGAGGTAAGGGGAGGCCAGAAGAGGATGGCAAAAGAGGTGAGGTGAGATGAGGGGATGCCAGAAGGAGAATCCAAAAGAGGTAAGACAAAAGGCTAGAGGAGACAAAGGGGGATGAGAAGGGGATGGGAGAAGGGGATGCCAGAATGGGACACCAGAAGGGGGTCAATAAGAAGTGAGATGAGATGACACCAGATAGGGATTCCAGAAGGGGACACCAGATAGGGCAAGATGAAAGGTGAGATGTGATGAGGGGAGGACAGAAGGGGGCACCAGAAGGGGCGAAACAAAAGGCAAGACAAGACAGGAGGTGAGGCGAGATGAGGGGACTCGAGACGAGGAGTTGGCAGCAAGGCTCAGCTTGAAAAAAGGACCATGAGCCCAGGTCCTTTTTTCAGCCGTAGTTATTTAACTCTTGAATAACTTCCCAAATGCCCCTGGGCTTGGCAGAGTCCCCTGGCACAGGCTGAGCCTGGTTTGCAGCCAGCTCGTACTTCGGCCCCAGGGCATGGGAAGGAGCCGTGGATCAGGGGACAGGCACTGAGTGCTGGGAACCCAATGGCACCGAGCCCCAAGCCACCAAATCAAGCATCTGGTACTTGCCTTCTGTCTTCCAGGACCACCTGGAGATGGTCCCTATATCAAGGATTTGTCCAAGTAGGTATGCCAGAGTCCTCTTAAGTCCTGTGAGGCACCAAGGTGAGAGACCGATCCCTTGGGGCCCTAGGAACATGACATCTGGGGACACTGAGAAGTGAGAGGCCAATGGGGACATGGACAGTGGGGACATCATGGTGATACGGGGACATCGTGGTGACATGAGGACAGGGGGACACATAGAAGCAGGTGGGTGACAGGGACATCAGAATACAGGACAACAAAGACACGCGTCCCTGGCAGTGTCCACTCAGCGCCCTTGTTGCCAAGCAGGAGATCGGGAGTGAATAAAAATCTGGCAGTGGCAGCTGGGTTTCCTTGTCATTTACTGCTGCAAAACCCAAAGACCATGACTTTTAGATCTTTGAAATCTCAGAATCGTGGGGTCTTAGACTCATAGAATGAACAAATCATGGAACCACAGAATCACAGTATCGTAGAACTATAAAGTCAAGGAGTCACTTGGGTGTGACAAGACCCCTACAGTCTCATCAGGAGACACGTCATGTATTTTCTGCTCATAACCAACATCAGGAGTCACCACGTTACATCCAGAAATCTGCATCGTGAATCTGAAACGGCAGTAGTGCTGCCTCTGTCCATGAGGACAATTTGTCCTTAGGACACGCAGTCAGGCAATCAAAAATTTGTGTTGGGGTTTGGAGTCACTGGGCTGTGTGCCTGAGTTTCAGCAGAACAAAAGGTGTCCTACTGGTTTTGTTCCCGTGATGGTCCAGCCTCCTGTCATGGCTTCAAAGAAAGTGACTCTTGTTTTATCCAGATGAAAAGAAATAATAAAACACTGATAAATGGCTCAGAACTGTAAATGGCTCAACGGTTCCTCAAGGAAAAGCGGTGTGCTAATTTTAAGTGTTATGTCTGGCAGAATGGATAGCTGGTCACGGCCTTGTGGGACGTTTCCCATAGATAAGAGAGCTGCTGTGCTCTGAAAAGATCACTTGAATGTCTGCTTTGGAAATTGCCCAGAGAGCAGTCAGCTGGAAGAGTTTCCTTTGGGCTGCTTCTGCTCTGCAGCGTTTGTCAGGGAGCTTATCAGTGCTGTGTTATTTGCTGTATTTAAATACAGACTGACATCACACTTAGGTGAGGTGAAGACTGTTTTTAAGATAAAGGCAAAGCAGGTGGGTGATACTTGGTAGTAACTTCACATTAAAGGTTCCACTCAGGAAAACCCTCTTTGCTGGTTTGATGATATCTAAAAAGGAATCCTAAGTTCTTTGTGACTGTACAATGCTGAAACGTAAAGTGTGATGGGGTCCGAGGTTCTCAGGCTGCTCAGCCAGCAGCTGAGCATGGAATCATGGCTTCTTTTAACTTGGAAAAGACCTCTCAGGTCATCCAACCATTAACTCAGTGCTGCCAATTCCACCGCTAAACCCACAGCCTGTGACATGTCACCATATCTGCATCATGTCACCCTGCTGGGCCCCGGGCTTGTGGTGCTGGGGAGTAGGTGCGGGGACAATGGCATGGCACATCCTTGGTTGGGCTTGATGTTCTTAGAGGTCTTCTCCAACTTAGTTCTTCCGGGATTCTAGGACAATAGGACTCTGGGATTCGGGCATGATATTAGGATTCCCCCCTTTGGGGCTCGGTGCCATTGGGTTCCCAGCACTTAGTGCCCTTCCCCTGATCCCTGGCTCCTTCCCATGCCCTGGAGCCAAGGTAGGGGCTGGCTGCATGCCAGGCTCAGCCTGTGCCAGGGGACTCTGCCAAGCCCAGGGGCATTTGGGAACATGAGGGGGGTCCCAAGAGAATAAATGCAGCCCTGGCTTCTTGCAGCCTCACCCAGCTCCCAGCGTACAGTGGAAGATGAAAGCAGTTGCTGTCATCGTGCTCCTGCTCCTCGCCTCCATGTGCCTCCAGGCACAGGCTAGGGTGTGCAGACGGGTTCTTGGTAACGGGCTGGCTCGCAACCACTTTCTCCTTGGGTTCCCTTGCTTCCTGCTCTTTGGGTCCCCTCTGTCCCCTTGGTTTCCTCGCTTTGGGTTCCTTTGGTTCCTTCTCTTTGGGTCCCTGGGTTCACTTGGTTTCCTCTTTGTGAGTCCTATTGATTCCCTTTCTTTGGGTCTTCTTGGTTTCTTCTCTTTGGGTTTCCTCTTTAGGTCCCCTCTGTCCCCTCTCCTTGGATCCTCTCGGCCCCCCTTCTTGGGTCCCCTTGTTTCCTTCTTTGGATCTCCACCTTCTGGTCTCCACCCCCAGCCGATCCCCACATTCCAGGGACTCCAGATGACATGTGGAAGCAATTGGGTCTGTGGGAACCAGTAGGGATTTTCCCTTTAAGACCAAGGGGAGGCCATATGGGGTTGTTGCGAAGGCATCACCCGCTGCCATATGCTTTCCTATTAACTCCAACCCAAACTGTCTCTCATCCTCCTTCCTCAGCTCCTGGTGGGAGCAAGCGGAGCTTTTGATTTAGGAGTGAGTACTACGGTGCCCTCAGGAGGTGCCTCCCATTTGGGGAGCCCCAGGTCCTCAGTGGTTTTTGAGGAGGTTCTGGTGCCCACTGGGATCTCCTCATTTCTCCCACTGCAGCTTAAGTTGCTACGAGGAAAACGGAACTCCCATTCCCTTCCCCCTCTGCTGGTGCTCCCAGATCCCGTGGTTGTGAATCTTCCTATCAAGGTGAGTGACACTGGGGGACCCCTGTATCCTGCAGGGTCCTGGGCTGTGGGGGGACCCCAAATCCCTCTGGACTGGGAGGTGTGGAGGAGATCAAAAAGGATCCAAGAAGAACAGTGTCATCCCTGTAAGGTGCAGGTGATCGTCGTGGTACCATAAGGACCCCATAAGGTCACCCAAAGAACACAAAGGGTTCTGGTGCCATACAGACCAAATAAAGTGACCATAAGGTCACCGCCTGCACTTTGACTTTCAGGATGAAACACTGGTGCTGTCCCCACCATGTTCCATAAGGACTTGATCATCCCTGCATATCGCCACCAGATCTTTGAAAGAACACAGTCTGTTTTCCCATAAAGAAACACCAATAAACACCGCCAGCAAAGCTCCTGCGTCTGTGTGTCCCTCTATTCTTGCATCCATCAGTCCCTTTGTCCTTTTGTCCATGTGTACCCATTATCCCTGCAGTAACTCCATTATTCCACGATTCTGTGATATCCAGTGGGTTGAACACAGTACTGAAGTCGAGGAGATGGCACTGAGTGACGCTGGGGGGGACAGCCCACCAGAGGTAGCACCCAGTGTCCTCTGGAGCCCTCAGCACAATTTCTGACTCCTTTTGGTGCCGTTTGGATGCATTCTGTCCCTCCTGCACTCTCCCTGTGGGGCAGCTGCAGCCCCTGCCCTCTGCTTCCCTCTCCCTCCATCTCTTCTTCCCTCCATCCCTCCCTCCATTCTTCCTTCAATTCCTCCTCACTTGGCCTTGCCTTCTACCCGCTCTCCCAGCCAGTGGCAGGGCACCCAGTGCATTTGAATTGAAGCCATAAGAGGGTGCTGTAGTCCTGGTGCTTTATAATCCTAACAAAGCTTTTTCATTTTCCCCTTGACGTAGCCCACCAAAATCTTTCTCCATTGCAATTAATGATCCCTTTAAAGGCTGTGATCTGGGGAGGTCAGCCAAAATTTCCTGGTGTATCAGTTGTTTCATACCTACAGAAAAGGAGCACCTTTTACTAAGTCAAGCTTATGCAAAAAATAAAGAAGTGTTTTTGAGGTTGCTTACATTCATTTTCTTCCCGACTAATATATATATTCTATATATTATCTATATTATCTATCTATATTATCTATCTATATTATCTATATTATCTATCTATATCTATATATTATCTATCTATCTATATATTCTATATATTCTAATATATTTAGCTTTTTATTCCCTTCAATCCTTTCTACAATATGGCAATCAATGCAGAAGAGAGAAAAAAACACATTTGAAATAAACAGAGAAAGACAAGCTCATTGTCACTGATGTGTCGTTTTGCTGTTGTGGCATGCCTTCTGGTATTCTGCCTTCTCTGTTATCTGTCTATACTATTAGCTTTTTGGATCAAAGCCATTTTCTCTACACATAGAGATATATGAACGATATTGTAGAGCCTTTGGTTTCTCAGCACTGGCATTTGTGAAGGGATAAATGGCTACTGCCCCGTTGCAAAAAGGAACTACTAATACCAAGATGCATTTGTTGCTCTGAGCTGTCGTGGGCTGGAGTCCTGCAAAGTCAATCTGCAGTCATTCCCCTGGGCCTTCGGTACACTGGTGCTGGCCTGAGGCTTTTACTCCAGCATAATCAGCACTGGTCAGGGCACAAGCATGACAGTTCTTACATCAGCAATCTACTGTCTTCCTCATGTTACGTCACAAATCAGTGTCCTTCACTCCGCTTAGACCATTTGTTTTTGCTCATGGGTTAAGTGGATTAGACAGCTTTTAGTAAATTGAGGCACAGTCCAATAATGTTTGCCTTCTGCCACTATAGCACAATACATTTGATTTTCCCTTACTCAGAGGATTGGCCGGATGGATCTTTTCACACTGTTCCACTTAACTTCCCTAGCTGGAAGGAGATGTTCTCCCCAAATAATGGATTCTACCACAGTTACTTGGCGTGACCTGCACTCGACTCTTTCAGTCTGAGTTTGCCACAGATAATCCAGCATGTTTCGTGGATATCTGGATATCTACTAAGAACCAGGAAGAGTTTCTTGGATTCCAGTGGCCACTTCAACTGTGGATCATCCCCAACGATCCACTGTCTTATTGTGGGGGGGAGGATTTAGTGCCGGGCTGGGCTGCAGTACAGGGACAAAGACAACTGCTAGCAATCAGATCCCTTGGGGCTCTCCTTCCAGGCTCCATCTGCAGTCCCAAAGGGCTCTGGTCTCCTGCAGGTTCTCTCTGACAACTGTTAGTCCCAGGCAGGTACCTCAGGAACACCAGGGCCTCTCGAGATGGCACCGGCTGCTTGTGGTCACACGGTGGAGCTCTGCTTGAAAACCTGAAGTCATCTTCAGTGTTTTTCAAACACTCAGCACCTCCTCATGAGCTGCCCTGGTTCAATCCTGTCAGTGAAACACGCACACAATAAGTGGAATTTCTATCATGAGAAAACGTGACCTTTCAGGATGGATATTCACTGTATGGAAAGAAATACCAATCTTCCGCTGTTCTTGCACTGACAACTCTCTCTCATTCTGTGCATGTAACTGCCCTCATTTTACAGGTATTTCCACCTGCCCTGATTAGGCTGACCACGTTGGAAGCCACCTTTCCAGCTGCCTGTCTCAACCTTTGCAGTTTCTATTGTTATCCCAATTTCCTCTCCCCTTAATCTCTGATCATTTATAGCCCTTTTAATGAGTGCAGTTCTTTGAGTTTCAGGGAGCTAATGTTTGTCCCTCCTTAGCAGTTTGTCTCACTGTGTCCTTAGCCAGCTTACTGTTTAATTAATATGCCTTTCATATTAATATTTATCATTTCCTATCTATGTATTTCTTGTACAGTCATCTTTTGGGAAAGAGAACTTCAGTGGAGGCATACAGCTGAGGAGTACGTTCTATTTCTTGGTAACCTGTGTTACGCTTTGTTACGCTTACTGTTCTTTGTTTAAAGGTAAGAGAAACCCTTCTGCACCCGTGTCCTCTGAGGAGAGCAGGTGGCAGCTGCTACAAAGGATCTGAAACATTCAGTGCAGACTTTAGAAGAGAAGTCTGATGTAAGGAAAAGCAAGGCAAGTGCCAGGTGGCATTAAGCAGACAGGGCTGGGGAGATGGGCAGTCACGTTGTCCATGCAGTGTCAGATTAAGCAACTGCTCTTCCTGCCTATGCAGGTCTCCTTAAGGGACACCCTGGATCCACCCTGGATCCACATCAATTGGAGAACGATGCTCCAGAGCCAATGGAAGAACATTATGGAACAGACACAGCTCACTGTAACCTTCTGCACTTTAGAAAGATCCATGGTATATTTAGTGCTACTTCTGCGAACGTAAGGTACTGAGAGGAGAATCACGGAATCATTAAGGTTGGAAAGCTCATCCAGTCTAACCATCCACCTGCCACCAACACTGCCCAACAAACCCTGTCCTGAAGTACCACAGCTACCCTTTCCTTACACACCTCCAGAGACTCCACCGCTTCCCTGGGCAGCCTGTGCCAATGCCTCGCCACCCCTTCTGGGAGAAACTTTTCTTACTATCCAATCTGAACCTCCCATGGTGCAATGTGAGGCCATTCCCCGTAGTCCTATTGCTATTTACCTGGGAGAAGAGGTCCCATCTCACTGTAACCTCCCTCCAGGTAGCTGGACGGAGCGATAAGGTCTGCCCTGAGCCTCCTCTTCTCCACACGGAACCATCCCAGCTCCCTCTCCCACTCCCCGTTAAGTCTTGCGCTCCAGACCCCTCCCAGCTTTGGTGCCCCTCTGTGGATACACTCCAGGGCCGCCATGTCTTCTTGTAGGGAGCGGCTGGGCTGGGCTGGGCTGCAGTTGATGGGACAAGGACAACCGCTAGCAATTTAGATCCCCTGGGGCCACTGGCAAATCACAGCGACGATCGCATCCCCGCTCCTGACTGCCCCATTTCAGGCTGCCATTGGGCTCCTTGGCCACTGGAGGGCACTGCCGGCTGTCACCAGCACCCCAGACCCTTTTCGTCCGTGCAGCCTTACAGCCGCTCTGCCCCAAGCCTGTAGTGACGGTGCCTGGGGTTTCTGTAGCCGAAAAGCAGCACTCAGCTCTTGACGTTCTTAAAGCTCATGCAGTTGCAGTCAGCGCAGTCATTCAGCCTATCTCAGTCCGTCTGTGGGACGCTTCCTCCTAACTTGGTGTCATCTGCAAACTTACTGAGGGTGCACCCAATTCCCTCATCCGACTCGTCAGTGAGTACACTGAACAGGACAGGCTGCAGCGCCGACCCCTGAGGAACGCCTCTCAGAACTGGACTCCATCTGGATCTCTCTGGGCCTGGCCCTCCTAGCAGTTTTTTACTCAGCAAAGAGTGTACCCATCCCAGCCATGGACTGCCAGCTTCTCCAGGAGAATGCTACAGGAGGCGGTGTCAGAGGCTTTGCTCCAGTCCAGGTAGCTTCCACCCACAGCATCTCATCCACCAGGTGGGCATGTAGTCATAGGAGGACATCAGGATGATCCTTATTGTAGATGGGCACCACATTAGCAAGTATTTGGTCACCTGGGAACTCCCTGATTGATTAGGGCTGCTAGGATGCCACGTCCACCAACTGCCTCAGTACCCTCAGGTGGATCCAGTCCAATCCCACGGATGTGTGACAGCCCGGGTGGAGCAGCAGGTCACGTGCTGTTTTATTCTGAATTGTGGAGAGTTTATTCTGCTCCCCACCCTGTCTTCCAGTTCAGGGGGCTGAGTACCCTGAGAATAACGGGCCTGACTATTAAAGACAGATGTAAAAAAGGCATTGAGAACCTGTCTGCTTTTCCTCATCCTTTCTCCTTGCACTGGGGTGGAAGGGGATCCATCCTGTGCCAGCCACGTGCACTTGTGTTAGGCTGTTAGGGTGCCTTGGCATGTTTATACAGATATTTATTTGGGTCCCAGATTGACCAACTGAACCGAGTTAGATTCAGAGAATCATAGACTGGTTTAGGTTGGAGCGATATTAAAGATCATACAGTTCCAACCCCTCTGCCATGGGAAGGGTTGTCATGCAGTAGATCAGGTTGCCCAGAGCCACATCCACCCCGGCCCTGAATGCCTCATAGGATGGGGCAATCCAAAACCTTTCTGGGGGACCTCTTCCTGTGCCTGACAGCCCCCACAGTGAAGAATTTATTTGATCACCAACAAAGATATTAAAAACAGCAGTCCCAAGATGGAACCCTGAGGGATTCCTTAATATAACCACTTATTGTTAGCCTCCACCTGGACACAGAGCTGCTGACCACAACCCTCAGGCTGCAATCATACAGCCAGCTACTAATCCACTTTTCAAATCCACGTATCTCCAAATCAGAGATAAGGATGTGGAGTGAGACCATATCAAAGCCTTGCACAAGTCCAGGTAGATTACTTCAGTGTATGGGAACTGCTGAGTCACGGCCTGAACCTCTGATTAGTCACCTGAGGCGAGTAATGAGGCAGCCCTGGGAACACAGGTGAAAGCAATTCGCCTGTGCTGCAGGAAGGGGTGGAGCCTGGCTGCACCTCTCCTAGACCCATTTAAGAGCTGACTACCAGTGGGGAAGGATCTCTCTCTCTCTCTTCGGAAGATCCACTCCACTGGTCTTTCCTGAGCGAGCCCACGACACGGGTGAGCCTTCTATTTATTCTCTTTGTCTCACTGTGCCTAACTCTCTTGCTTATTTCATTACTATAACATCTTAATATTATTAATATTCCTTAATATATATATATATATATATATATATATATATATATATATTCCTATAATATTCCTTTATATAATTTTCATTGATTATACACTTGGCGAGCCAGGCAGGCAAGCCGAATATACTGAAACTTACACTATGTCCTTTCTTTGGAATTTCTGTAAATGGTTCAAGGGGGAGAACACTACCCCCCTAGATAAAATAATTCCAGGGCAGATCCCAGGATTTGCGGGATCCCCTTATTATGAATTGGCAACTATCATTGAAAAATGGGGTCCCCTAAGTGTTGTGGGAAACGTTTCCCCATATCGCCTAGCGGATTACTTTCAGGGACTAGGCAAAGATATATTAGTCACTAGAGAGAGACAATTAGCTGCTTCTACAGTGGCATGGCTGCTATTAAATGCTTTAAACAATGCCAAAATAAGGAATAATACTTCAGTGAATGAAAATGAACTTTTAAAAGATCGTATTGAAAAGTTAGAACAGGAACTTGGCCTATTAACAGGAAAAAAACCCAATTCTACGTCTTCCAATAGGTCAAGTTCGTAGTATTTCAACAAACAATGACCAGGCTCCTGAATCAACGGACTGTGTTGATCAGGAAAATAAACCATCTAAATCGGATCTTGAATCCCCAATTTTGACGGACGCACTAGAAGTCCGTCCTGTTATATCTCAAAAAACAAAAAAAGTACAGGACAGACCAGCAGGGGTGCCGCCTGATCAGTGGCCCCCCACTCAAACCCACTTGCACGTAACAGCCCAACCGTACACGGCAACAGAACTGATGGACTTAGTCCAACGATTCAGGCAGAAACCTAGAGAAAGTGTGCCGGCTTGGTTATTAAGACTATGGGATTCTGGGGCAGAAAGTGTTCTGGTGAATGGCCTGGAAATAGCCAAATTGGCCACAATGACCGTCCATCCTGCTCTTAGACAGAGATTATATGCAGGTAATCAATATAATGATGAAAACCATTCAATAATAGAATGGTTAATGGCGGCCTGCCGTATGGTATGGCCCAATAAATCTGATGTTCCTTTACATACAGGGATGTGGTCCTCCATAAAACCAGGTAACGGTCACAGGATGTGCATTTTCAGTAGCCTAAGCGTAGCCCAAGTTGCTTAAATATTGCAACATATTGGCATTGTGTGTTTATTGCTGTCTGTTTTTCAGGGCTTGCAAGAGTCAAAATGGAGCATGAAAACTGTAGTTAGAGAGTTTATTCTGCTAGGATTGTCTCAATCCCACAAAGTCCAGTCAATTCCCTTCTTCTTCTTCCTCCTGTTCTACATCATAATTCTCCCAAGCAACATCCTTATCATTCTCACAATTCAGGGGGATTCCCAGCTGGGATCACCCATGCATTTTTTCCTGGCTAATCTGGCATTCTTGGATATCTGCTACTGTTCTGTGACCCCACCCAAAATGCTGGCTGACTTTTTCTCAAATCCTAAGATCAACTCCTACAAGGCCTGATTGACCCAGCCTTTGTTTCTTCACTTCCTGGGAGCAGCAGCAGCTTTCCTGCTGTTGGCCATAGCCTGTGACCATTACGTTGCTATTTGCAAGCCTCTCCACTACACCATGCTTGTGAACAGGACTGTATGCTGTGCCCTGGCTGGAGCTTCGTGGGGCGGTGGCTTCATTCATGGCATCATTCTATTTGCTCTCACCATCAAGCTCCCCTTCTGTGGCCCCAACGTCCTGGACGACTTTGTCTGTGATGTGCGTCAGTTGGCGAACTTGGCCTGTGCTGACCTTACACGGCGGAACTTCTGATGTTCCTCAACAATGGAGTTGTCATTGTCATGTGCTTTGCACTTCTCCTCATCTCCTACATAATCCTCTTGCTGAAGCTCCAGACACACCAAAACAAAGAACAAAATAACCTCCACCTGCATTTCCCACATCATCGTAGTTTTTGTCATGCTTGGCCCAGCTGTCTACATATATGTCCTACCCTCTGAGGCTGTCCCAATGGAAAAGGTTTCCATTGGGAAACCTTTCTTTTCCATACGGTTGTCTTCCCTTGACTAATCCCATGATCTACATGCTGTAACAAGGAGATCAAAAGCTCCGTGTGGAAGTTGGTCAGCAAATACATATTTAAAAAAAAATTTTTGAAAGAAATAAATGAAAGTTTATTTGTTCCTCGTTTTGTTCATGCAATTTTCTTAGGAACAAATCCACACTGTACGTTATGTAAAAGCATAATGTACAAGTGATAACCTTCAAGAAGTCCTTTTCTATCAAAAAAATCCCTAGAGTGATACTAAAACCTGTATGGAATAAGTTAAGGAAGAACCAACCTGTGTAAAGGAACCAACTCATGCACTATGAAGTTATCATTAAGAATCTTTTAAATTCATTAGAAAGTATCTGGTAGGTGTTGAGACTTCATAGAACTATTACTGGACTACTGGTTCAGCTTCAACCATGGTAATTCATTATTTCAGTTTATAGTCAAACTTTCACTGTTGATGCTGCCTTCTCGTTGGACTCATTCATGATCCCACCATTGAATGAGTTGATTACATTTCCACAAAGGGAGAGTGTGAAAGCTGCTGGATGATCCAGCTTGCAGGCAAGCTTTGCAATTCATATAGCATAGGCAAGACATTGCAATCTGTTAAGTAAAAATCAAAGACAATGTAGCTATAGCTTTACAGGACGTGCAGATCATAAACTTTATCCATACAGTTACAGACATTTGCAGCACAGATGTCTGTCTGAATTAGTCACTAAGGATTCCAGCAAAACTAACAGGCATTTCTAGGGAGAAGTTCAGCTAACCCTTTCTTAATTTCTACTTTGAGAAGTAATAAACCATGCCTTAGGCGTTTTTGTCTCGCCCCTTGTACTTGCCCTGTAATCCGCTTTATAGTTTGACCCCAAGGTGGTCAGCCAAATAATTCTTCTCAATGGGAAACTGTGCTTTCAGAGAGCATGGTTTTCTTACTGCAGTGTAACTTCCTTAGGCAGTGTAGATGATGCAGAGTGAGCTAAACACGTCTCCGTCCACAAAGTCCTCCAATAATCTCTCAGAAGACATTGCATCCTACAGGTCACGGAGTTCTTGGTTCTCACATAACGCTCTAGCATGCTGTAAATATCCAAATGCAGTTGCCCTTGCAGTAGGGTATTTTTGTTCTTGTTGTTCCTTTCTTCACTAACTTTCTACATATCACTAGGTGAAAGAAAACGCCATAAAGTCAAGAGTGCCTTTCTCAGGAATGCACTCAGCTCTGAGCACCACCACTTATACACGGCCTTCTGTCACACTGCTGCCATCAGCTGCTGCTGTCGGCCTCCCCAGTGCTTCCACCATGGTTACCTGACATCCCTACAGTCCTGCACCCGCTCAGAAGTAATACTTAAAATGCATTCTTCCATACTTCATGACAGAGGACTGAAGAGACTCACTTTTGCGTGGTGCTAAGGATGGTCCATCCCCAACACGTCCCTTTGCGCGCTGCAAGGCCCAGCTGGCATTCTGGCAGCCTGCTGGCTGCTGCTCCCTAACGCAGGGAACCGCACTGTGCTGCTTCTGAGGAGAGAAAGAAAGGAGGGTCCATGGAAATGGGCACCCAACATCTGCAAAGAGATGCAGCGTTCCAGATCGTGCCAGAGACAGGATATCACAGTGCTGAGTCATTAGCTACCACTAAAGGAAACAAACATTTGGGAGAGTATTCACAGCAACTGCTGCAATTTCTGGGCATATCCCAGCTTTCTTACTGTTCAGGTGGAGAAGACTGGCGCTCACAGACATCAGTTCAGTGGGTTAAACCAACACACCTGCAAAATGCCAGCATTATTCAGGAAACAGTCTTCAGGTGCCACAGTTCAATCCACGCAAAGTTATTGTGCAGAGCCTTAGCTCTTGACTTCCATTTCTTCCCTAAATTTTACTACTGCAAGCAGCTAGAACAAACCTTTCAGGTGAAATTCAGGGCAGCAGGGACCTGGCAAACTATAACTAGGTGCAGCTGGCAGGAGGGCAGTTCACGCTCTTTGCTCCCACCCTGCCCCAGCAGGTTAAGGAGCCTGGCAATGCTGTCCTGTTGCAGCACATGCAGAATCCAACCGGTTATGGAGGTAACAAAGGACCAGTAGTGCTCCCCCTGCTCCAGCTTTTCCCCTTCAAAATGAGAGAAGGGAAGAAAACCCAAACAAATAAATCCAGCCATACTTTTCCATATGCAGAGCAGGAATGGGAACTGCGTCTGTCTTCTCGTTGAGACAGTGGTGGGGAAGCTCAGTTCCTGGGGTCCTCTCCACAGGGACTGCCCCCTGGCTTCACTCTTTCTTCAACTGCCTCAATCCCCAAAATCTCCTTTTGGAAAGAATCCCTAAAGAAAGAATCTGCAAGTGAAAAATAGTAAGGAGAAGCATTTTCCCAGCTTTCTTCTATCATGCACTTTAGACTCTTGAGTAGCACAGTGTCTTAAAATCAACTGGTTACAAGAACCATCCCCAAAATACAACTAGATTCTGTACAGCTGCCATGATTTCTGACAGCAAGTGTTCTCCATCTCCTCAACATTTACACACCTTGAAGCAAGTGGCTGGTGTTGCTGTCATGAAGAAAACTCCCTTTGTCTTCCACCCCTACTGCAGCCACAATAGCTGCACTGGTACGATCCACGTGTTCAACAGACCTCAGCTCTGCCTTAGCCAGGCACAGTGGCTGTCCTTCTCCCTCCCAGCTCACACACCAGAGCACTGCTGTGCCACATGGTAAGAGCAGCAGTGACAGTGGGCAGCACCCATCAGCCTCCACCCTGCTCTCACCACCAGCTGGGACAAGGGCTGACACAGCGGGCCCACCCCAGCCCAGCTTTTCTTCTGAGACACCTCCCAGCAACCACCCAGCACCAAACCCAGTTCACCCACTCGGCCTGCTCAGCCTGAGCTGTGCCCAGCTCATGCACGTGCTGCAGCAGTGCTTCTGACGGGTTCTCACAGGGCGATCTCTCTCAAGGAAGGCCCAGAGCCCAGTCTCTGCGTGCAGCACCAGCTCTGCTCACCAGCTGTGGGACAAACGCTCCCACCCCAGCAACAGTTGTGACCTCTGTGAGTGCCCACATCACTTCTGGGCCTCCATCAGACGTAATCCAAATTTTAAGAAACCAACAGCAGGGTCACCCAATGGAGTTATCTGAAGTAAAATAACAAAGAAGTTAAGATGACTCTTGTGTAGCCAGCTCAGGTCCCCCTCTTGCTCAGGTGCTGCATGATCGGACAAAGGAGATGTTGCCTCTGAGGTGGAGGCTGGAAGGGTCTGGGCTTTCAAACTGTCAGCAAGCATTTGGATGAGCCACCTTCCTGCTGAGGAGCTCCTTAACATCATTCCTGCCTCCTCCGGTACCGTACTGGGAGATGCTCCAGAGTTCATTAGCCTGGACTCCCATCAACAGCTGCTCCTGCACTGACCTTCACTCACACTCTGATACCGTCCACTTCCAGCACAAGCTGACCTGCAAGGAAATGTGGGATTAATGCAAATGCAGAAGCCCACGGCTGTGTCACCACCACGTACTGCAGCCTTGGGAAGTCAGCTACAACTACAACCTTGGTCAGAATTAAAACAGGCAGAGTACATTAACTGTGACCTCTAAACTGAAGTAATTGTCACGATCAGAAATACATACTGAAATCACTCACTTAACTATTGGTGGTTACCTCCAAACTCTTTTGCTTTTGGAAGAATATGGACTCAGAATTGAAGGATACAAGAAAAATGACATCTGCTTCACTGGAGGTGGTTAAGCTTGGAAGTAGGATTCCAAAATGAAAAGGTTTTCAACTCCTTATAAGGCAGAAAGCGATGGGATGATTGCTGACGCCTGCAGAAAGCCTGATCTGCTCTGCCACAGGTGGCTGAATGACACAAAAGCTGTGCTGCTCATTCAGAAGTGCTTGGGGCATGGGGTGGGCATGGGGCACCAACACACGGGATGTCAACACTCCTCGGGCACTTTCCCATCAGAAGGGAATTCCCTTCTCCCTGCCATGCCATGTCCACACCACTCCTAAGGGCTGTACTGACACAGTCAGCACAGAATCCATGCAAACGTTCTTTTCTCATCGTGGTGGTTGTTAACAGACGCAAGCAATGAGACATCAGGTCACTGTGTGGGCTGCTGGGTGACACTGCCATCATTTCCAAGCCATTGCTTCCTAGGGGCAAATAAAGTAAAATACTTTAAGAAAATTTCACACAGAGATTGCATACTATACTATTCTTTTACACAAAGCAGGACAAAACAGGAGATACGTGCAGCTGCATCAACACCCCAGTTGCTGAAGGAATGGAAAGACAGATCAAATGACAATACATTATTCTCATACAAGGACTGCTCATCAGCACCCACTGCCCAAGGAGCAATGCAGGGAAGACTTGCATTTCTTCTTCTCCTAGCCAGAAACTGTTTTTCCTACCTTAAAAAGGAAAGGAAAAAAAGCCTGACATAGTGCTGACAGGGCAGGCAGATGTGGCACACCAAGGCATACTGAATCTGCAGAACATTTGAAACTTTCACCTTTCCTCCAAGAGCAGTCTAAACCTTCCATACCCACTCCTACTTTCACCACTATTCTTACCAAAGCTGCTTTTTCAGCTGGGGCTCCTCTCTGTCCTCAGCAGTATGACTCAGCACACAGATGCACGTCAGCTCCATTTCATTTCCACGCCCACTTTGTGGGACCGTGGGTTTCCCATCAGAAGGCTTCACACACACCGTGCGTTCAGCTCAGTGAAAGGAGACACAACTGATACAGGCTTGTTGTGCAAGAGAAATCCAGGTTCTCTTCTCATTCCCACAATCCTTCCAGTAGTTCAGTCCATTTGGTACATTACCATGTCCCGGATTCTCAGCTGTGTTTTCCACACACTAATCTGTCTACCAACAATGCATACACAGGAACCAAGAAACCAATAGCTACACTCAATCATAACCCAGGGCAAGGAAATCTCAGAGCAATCCTAAGTGAAAGCACCACTTTTCTGAAACTCTGCCTCAACCTCCTCACGCTCCCCCTCAACTCTTTTCTCAGAAGCCCACTCCTCTGCTTTTTCCTTTTCCTCTGAATGCTTGCATTTTTGTGCAGCCAGGACTTGGGAGAAAGCTGGGATGCAAACTGCAGAGAACTGTCCCAGCAATGAAGAAACAGAAAGCCTGGGCAGAAAGACAGTGCATCAAGTCCAGATGCCTGTTATGTATCTGTACCTCTCTTTGGTGCTTTCTCCAGCTCTGTCTTCTTCCCCAGCCTTTCCGCATGGCCATGCTGCAGTGGAAGGCCACTGGCGTCAGTTTCTCACAGAGAGAAAGCAGGAAATACTTGAAGAGCAACTCTTTGGAAGAAGATTTTAGCACAGCCAGCCACTAACTTCAAGTTTTCAAGCACAGTTTCTTAAATTTGCCTTTCCACTGCTCTAACGTTATGCCTTCCTTACAGTCAACACGAGGCACTTTTCTCTCTCCTCCATCACACACACCCTTTCACACAGTCCTATTTAGATGAAAGTACCCAAAATACAGCTCACAAAACATTCTTACCCACAGAGGCTTTCCATTTCCCCCTTTCTCAATAAGAGTCAATAGAATCCCATGCTCCATCCCTAAAATAAAGTACAGCCTTTCCATGTCACAGAAAGCAGTTGCCAATAGAATCCTTATCCTGTTAGCCCACATCCACCAAAATCCCTCCAATACACCATTTCTACAGCCAAAACAAACTCATTTTTTCAACTGAAATGCATTTACAGAAAGTATTACTAGTCTCATTCCTGCTGAGTGAGTGGCAAATGAATCCACATCTGTCTGACAGCTCTACAATGCACAAAGCAAAGCTGCACAAGTAAACACAACGCTGTCAGGTGCATGAGCTGAGAAACACTTCATTCCTAAGTCAAACAACTGTGAGTACAAGTACCTCCACACTGTTTGGCCTCTCCAAGGAACAGACACAGCTCTAAGAACCATTTAGACACAGACTCGGATTGCTCTACTGCCACCGACAGCCACTGTCAGCCTCTCTATTGCTTCCAGTACAGCGCTGCCATCAGTCACTCTTTCCTCTCAAGACTCTCTTGTTTTCTCACTTACCTCCTTAGTTGCACTAAGGAAATGGTTTTGCCATTAGCTACGGCATCCACCCCCAACCAAACCAACACATCTATCAGTCAGCAGGGTTGCGCCCCATGAGGCCAGGCCTCATGCCATGACAGCAGAGGAGCAAGGTCCAAGGCTGCAGCAAGGGAGAATTTGCTCAAAGGCAACAGCCGTGGGCACAGAAATCAAGGCAAGAAGCTGCTTATCTTCAGAAGGATTCAGGTAGGCAGGGATCTCCTTTGCCTACACTGCCAACCCTTCAATGAGGGCTGGGAAGGGGTGGATCCTGGCTCCACCCCTTCTGTCATTCTGGAACA
Organism: Phasianus colchicus; assembly: GCF_987193195.1. Classification (NCBI taxonomy): domain Eukaryota; kingdom Metazoa; phylum Chordata; class Aves; order Galliformes; family Phasianidae; genus Phasianus; species Phasianus colchicus. The sequence goes on along the minus strand of NW_028325229.1, from coordinate 202,952 downwards.
TTGCATGCTCTGGGTTGGCCCTGCCTTTCTACCAGGTGAAAAATCAGGTTTCAAGCCATGTCTCAGCATTTACACTACAGCATCCCTTAGCATTAACTCCACAGGACAACCCTTAACCCTTTACCTTAACCTAAAAGGCTAATCCTTAACACTCACCCCAAAAGATACTCCTCAGCCCTAATCCAAAATGCTAACGCTTAACCCTCATTCCCATCTCAAAAGTGCTGCTGTTGTCCCTAACAAAAAGGACAAGCCATAAACCCCCAACCAGGTGGGCACACCCCCACCATCACTAACATCAAGTGTTAAGCCTTAACCTTTAAACCTAACAGAAAACAGTAACATGAAACCCTAACCCCAAAGGGTTACCCTCAGCACTTAGCTCTAGCACTAAACACTAACACTTCATCACAATCCACAAGTGTAAACCTTAGGATCATAGGATCACCACGGTTGGAAACAGCATCTAAGATCATCTAGTCCAACATTTCCCACTAAATCACATCCCTCGGTACAACACCTAAACACTCCTTGAACACCTCTGGGGATGGTGATTCCACCATTTCCCCTTCCATAAAAACCTAACCCAAAAGGGTATATCCCATCACCATCATCCACAAGGGTAACTGCAGACAAAGGCAATAGCAAATACAGCTGCTTTAAACCAGTCCTAAATTATCCAAGAAAAGTAAAGGACACAAACCTGTAAATACAGAATGAGCCAGCAGGATGAGGAAATGAGCAGATTTCAGAAACGCGTCTGCTGTCAGGGAGGGGAGTTCAGGCCTGCCCCAGCACCACAGATCTCCATGACACGACACAACATGGGGAGGTGGCAAAGGTGACAGGGCTAGGAGGAGAGCTGGCGGAGGAGGAAGGTTGGATGCCTGGCAGTTTGAGAGGGACTGAGGTAGCCTCACCCATCACAGACGTGGTCAGCGCAGACACTTTGGTGTCCGACATGATGTAAAGTGTCTTCGTAGGGCTGGACGTGGTCACTGCAGAGAAGGAAAGAACGTGGTCAGCAGTTGTGGGGACAGGGTGCCTACCCTGGGCTGCAGCCCCGGCAGCAGAGTTGCAGGGCTTCAAACTGCACAGAAAACCCCCTTGTCTCATTTTGTTTTCAGACTGACTCCAAAATAAACCCCAGCACTGCCACAGCCTGCGCAGAGCACAGCAAGGGAGCCCCAAACCTTTCAGCTCCCTTTCTAGACCCCTCAGAGTCTAAGAATCCTCCCTCCCTTTAGTGATCTCACTCTCTCCCCAGGGGGCTAGGACCATAGGCTTCTTCCTTGGCCATCCCACTCTCAGAGCTGTCACACAGCTCGTGCATCTTCAACTCTGACCCACCAGCACTGAAGCGCACACACCACCTGACATGGCTTCACAAGCAACCATCTGCCTTCGCATCACATGCCTCTACCTGCCTTTGCTAAGCAAGCACGCACCTACCTGCCTTTGCTTTGGAAGCATGCACACGCTTCCCTTTGCTAAGCAAGACCACAGTCCCTTTTAATCTCAGGAGGGAATAAAACAGCCCGAACAAAAAGGGTACGGCGAGGCTCTCTCTAGGACGCCTGTTGTCTCAGCAGAGTTGACAGTTACTTAAAATGCACAAAGTACCTACAAAACCATCACGCTCAAAAAGGAAAGTAAACAAGTCCAGGATGCCGTGAAGGGTTCCTAGCTCTTTGTAGGTAATACCTGCTCCGTGGGCACAGGATGCGCACAAACTGCCCCTCATCTCTTCCCCATCCCCTTGCCCCCCCCACCCCCCCGTGATTTCCACAGGCATTTAGAGACTCTGTGGAAAGGCAACATAAGGCTCATGGAGAAGACTGGATGTACATGAGGTTTTTCCCTTCCCTGGTGCTAGAGCACTGCTTGTCTAGATGATGAATGTTTTTCATACAAGCACCAACCAAGCGTGGCAACAAACAGCTGAAATGGCATTTCCCCTGCAAAACAACCAGCCTGTCTAAAGACCTCACCTCAGAGACTTGCCAAAAAGGCCAGAACTCCCTTTTGGCAGGCTTACTCACAGAACAGCAGGCTTCTCTTCACCGTGCATCACATGGACACAAACAGGCTGTTTGTGCAAGGAGGGCAATTTCACCCGAGCACCTCACCATATGTGTTCCCTCCACCCTGCTTTTCTGCAGAGATACAAGGATAAAAACCTCAGTTCCTCTGAGCAACGACTGGAAGGAACTCTGGAAAATTCTCCATTCAAAAGCAGCTCCTTTGTGGTCTTGGTTCCTGAGGGCTCCTTTGGATCACCTTTCAGGCAAAGTGTAAGAGGTTCCACTGTACAAACCTATGTATCTGGGTACCTTTTTCCACCCCAAAACTAATTCTGACAGAGTTGCGATGCAGGCATTGGACACGGAGAAGAAGAGAAAAAGAACAGAAGAGAGGATAAAATTAAGGATACCGGTAAGGAAGAAGCGCAGAAGATGAAAAGCACAATAGGATACAGGCAAGACAGCAAAAGAGATGAGCAGTAGCGGAGAGAATAAAGGGAAGAGACGCTGAGAAAGATAAGAGCAGAAGGAGAACAGACAAGAAAGAAAGAAGAGCAGAGAAGAAGAAAAAGGATGTAGGTAAGAAAAACAAGCAGACAAGGAGAAAAGCAAAAGAGGTATTAGCGTATACAGAGCGTATACAGAGAAGACAAAAGCAGAAGTTGGAGAGAAGCTGAAGAGGAAAAGCGAGAAAGGAAGTCTGGCAGAAGTACAAGAGACGGTAAGAGAGGAAAGTGGCAAATGAGAAGAGCAGAAGAGAAGTGAGTACAGAAGAGCAGAAAACGAAAAGAGCAGTAAAGAAGAGCAGATCGTGATATGAAGAGAACAGTAAAAGAAGATCACATGAAGAAAGAGGAGAGAGGACAGTGAAGAAGGAACTGCAGAAGAGGACAGTAGAAGAAGGTGTGAGGACTGGAAAGAAACAAAGTGAGCGTAGTAACAGGACACCATTTCCCTTGGGACTCTGCAATCTCTTTCACTTCTGACAGACGGAGGCGCTGAGAAGAACAAGAGCCGTGTCTGTGTTCACCAAGGACTCACCTCTGCACGTGCAGCGGCAGCTCTCAGAGAAGCCTTCTTTAGTCCCACTTTCCTCTCTTCAGGTCCTGGCAGGCATGGGGAGGAGCCTGACCACCAATGAAGACCGAAGCAAGACACTTATTGAGCACCTCAGCTCAGCTTTTTCCATGTCTGAGGAAGCCAGTTCTCTGTCCTCATTTATCAGAGGGGGAACGCTCTCCTTGGCCTGTCTTCTGCCTGCGTACCTGTAGAACCCCTTCTTGTTATTTTTCACATCCCACACCAAGTTCAGCTCCACCTGTGCCTTGGCTTTCCTAATCCTATCCCTGCACACAGACAGCAGCCCTGGCAGGAACGCAGCGCTGTGGCAATTTGCAGAGCTTAACATGCAGTTCCATCAGCGCATTGTGTTTTCGCACTCAGACGTTACTGGCTGCCGAGCGGAGCGGCTGATAAGGCCATAGTGAGCCACTTTTTCCTAGCAGTGTATGTGGGACCTGAGGAAAATGTCCTCGCGCGTGTTGAGGCAAAAGATAAAAGTATTCTACTGGGACTCTGGTGCTTCTCGTGAGGCACAGTCATGGAGGCAGAAGGTAGAAGTATTCATTTGTGTCCCCATGCAAAGTTATTGAGGAGGAACAAGGCTGTTCTCCCACTAAAGCTGAAAGTTTCAGAACGATCACTCATGGATTCCTTTTGCTAAACTCATGCGCTGGTTCTTAAACTGATGTGCTAATCCCTACTGCTGAACAGAGCACCCCACATCAATCCCCCCTTTTCCTTTGAGGATTACGATGTTCACATCCTAATCCTCACCACCTTTGACCTTTCATACTTAGAGATACATCTCCACAGTCCAATCACACTACAAGGAAGGATGCATACATACAGCGATTACACACACCATCCCCACAAATAACTTCTTTAACCAGTGCAATTTGGGAAGCCAGGAAGTCACGTTGGTTTCAGCTCACATCGTCTTATGTTGTGCAGTATTTCACTTTGGTGCCATATCTTCTCTCCATCTGCTTCAATTCTACCACTCTGACCTACATGAACACAATATCATTTATTGCTGCATGAACTCCTTCTTGTGCACCTAACAAGATACCTGAAGCCCTTCTACATTGCAATACCACCCAGGCCAAGCTCTGGACTTTTTCCCTTTTCTTCTTCCTTTCTGCCCCTCTTCCCCTCTCTCCTTCTTCCTTTCCTTTCCTTCTTTTCCCTTGTCCCCTTTTTTTCCCCTTTTTCCATTTCCCTCCCTCCCTCCCTCCCTCCCTCCCTCTCTTCCCATTCCTCCCTCCCTCCCTCCCTCCCTCTCTTCCCATTCCTCCCTCCCTCCCTCCCTCCCTCCCTCCCTCCCTCCCTCTCTTCCCATTCCTCCCTCCCTCCCTCCCTCCCTCCCTCCCTCTCTTCCCATTCCTCCCTCCCTCCCTCCCTTTCTTCCCATTCCTCCCATTCCTCCCTCCCTCCCTCCCTTTCTTCCCATTCCTCCCTCCCTTTCTTCCCATTCCTCCCTCCCTCCCTCCCTCCCTCCCTCCCTCCCTCCCTCCCTTTCTTCCCATTCCTCCCTCCCTCCCTCCCTCCCTCCCTCCCTCCCTCCCTCCCTCCCTATCAGCCTGGCTCTCACGCTGTTGTCCAGATGCCCGTCTTCCTTTTCCCACACCTCCATGCTCTGCCCACATCCCCCTGTTTGGCTGCATCTCCCTGCGGATGTCCCACCCCACAGCCCCACTCACAGCCGCCATCCCCGGAGCTCTGCCCTCCCCCAGTCGCTCCCCCACCTCCCCAGGAGATCCCTGAGGGCTCTCCGTTCCCCCCCCACCCTTCTTCGCCCCCCGCTGCCCCTCGAGCCCCACTCGGGCTTCAGGCCGTGCGTGCAGGCCGCGCTGCCACGGCGACAGCGCGCCCTCCCTCCTTGCGGCGCGGGAAGCCGTCCCCGCGGCGACAGCGCATGCGCGGCGGCGTCTCCATAGCGACAGCGCCCCGGCGCGGCCGTTGCTCGAGCGACGCGCCGTCCCCGCTCCCCGCGGAGTGACGTCATCACGCGGCGACGCGAGGACGCGGCCACGCGGAAGCGGAGCGGGCCCCGCGCTGCTCCAGCGCCGCGGCGCAGCCCCGGGACTCCGAGCGCCACCTCAGCTTCTACGAGTGGGTGTTCGGGGGCGGCGGGGGCACCGGGGGCACCGGGGCTGGGGCCGTCCTGTCTTGGCCTCGTGGGTCCTCTGCTGCTCAGGGCCTCTGCTCGGCGGCGGGAGGTGCCCTGTGCCCCCCGCCCTTCCCCCCCACCCACGGTGTTTCACTGCCTTCCCCCCACCCCCCCGCCGCGGGTCGCCCACAACCTCCCGAGTCCCTCAGTCTGACCGCTGGGCTTACGCTCTCCCCCCCCGTTCCCCGCCTCCACTTCCCCCATTCTCATCGCTGGAGTCCTCTTCCACCCGTCCCCTCAGTTCCTCCGTCACTGTCTGTCCCTGTTCCCCATTCTGACCCCCAGGCTTCCGTGTCTGTCTCTCACTGATCCGTTGTGTCCCCATTCTCTCCCCCGACCCCCCCAAGTCTTCGCATTTTCTCCCCTAGATTCATCCCCCTCCCCCGTCCGTTCTGTCTGACCCCCAGAATTCCCTGTCCCCTCAAGTTCCCCTGCTCCAATTCCCCCATTCACATCATAGAATCTCCTACCATTCCCCAGTCCCCTCTGTTTGCACCCCCAGGGTCCCCTGTCTTCCCTTCCTCCCCCTGCTTCTGACCCCATTTTCTGACCCCTACAGTCCCCTGTACCCCCATGCCCTCCTCCCTGCCCTCTGGAGTGCATTCCCCTATGTTGGCCCCCAATTTCCCCCAACTGGACCCCCTTCATGTCCCATAGAAGCCCCCCCACGACCTCCAGTTCTCCCCTCCCACCCCTCCCTCCACCCCCAGAACCCCTTTCCACTCATGTGGTCTGCCTCTCCTCTTTACCCCCCCTCCCCAACTGGCACTCTCTCCTCCCAGACTCCCTTTACACCCCACAGAAGCTCCACACAACTCTCCAGTTTCCCTCCTCCACCCCTCCCTCCATCCCCAGACCTCCTTTCCACCCCACAGAAGCCTCACTAGCTCATTTCTCCCCCTCCCACCCCCTTCTGAACCCCCCTTATCCCCCGTTGGAATCATGCAAAAGGATCTGCAGGAGAAGTCCTGGAGAGGTCTGGGGGCATCCAGGGGGTTCCAGACTCATCCAGAAGGGTCTGGAGTTATCCCAGAGTGGTACTGGGGCATCCAGAGAGTCCCCAGGTTGATCCCGTGGGCCCCTGGAAAGATCTGTAAGCTCCCACTAGGAGTCCAGGAGCACTGAGAAGTCTCTGGTTGTGAGAATCTTTCTTTGTTTTTTGGCTCAAAGCTTGCTTCCTGAGGTATTTCTTGTGATAAGACTCTGATTGATTTGTTGAGGAGGCAAGAGATGGGTGCTACCGTGTGACAATTGATATCCCTCTGGGAACATTTGAAAGCCCCTTCCTCCAGAGTTGCTTACCTCTGGAAGAGAGTGCTCAGAAGTGCTTACTGGCGGAAGATCTGGCCTGTGACTAAATAGCTCCAGCCTTGTATGGGAAAAATGGGGAACGATACCATCGTGTCCTGTGAAAAACAGGATGCAGATGGGCATCTCTGCTCCCTCTTATCTGCTGGCAAGGCCCGGAAGGTGGGAACAAAGGAATTTCTGCTAAGATCCCAGAGCCAGAAACTGCCACTCCAAGGAGAGCTGACTCAACCACTTTGGATTTGAGCTGTCACTCCAAAGACAGCTGACTCGACCACTTTGAAAGCATTGGAAAAGGGCCATCATCACCATGGTCACCGTCATCGTCGTCGCCATCAACAACAATGCCCGATGACCCACCACTACTGAAGATCAAAGGCTGAACTACGAACCACGCTGGATCCATGGTGGTGACTATGTCCCTCTTTCTTCCTATAAAGACTCCTTGCTTCTTCTTTCCTACCTTTTCTATCGCCCTCCTTTCCTTCCCCATTACCATAATTCATAATAGCGTCCGTCCTCCCCTTCCCCATCTCCCTAATTAAGATCTGTAATAAACTGTTCGGACCAACATTTGAACCGTTGTTTCTTAATCTCACGCCGGGTATACAGATATTAAAAGAACCTCCTCTCCCTCCTATAAATCGGAGTGAGACACTGGTCTGATCTGAAGATGTCCCAGTAGAGTCTGGTACGGTGCAGGGAGTCCTCATGAGGGTCTGAATGGTCCTGGAGTCATCCAGAATGGTTTGGGGATGTTCCAGAGAGGACTTGGCGGGTCCGGGGGGTCCTCATGTTGATCCATGGGGTCTGTGGGTTCATCCAGAAGGGTCTGGAGATGTCCCAGAAGGATCCTGTGGGGTCCAGGGAGTCCCAGGTGTGTCCAGGACATCCTCAGAGGGATTCAGAAGGGTCTGAGGATGTCCCTGAGAGGACTTGTAGGGTCTGGGGGGTCCTTAGGTGGGTTCCAAGGGACCTGTTGTCTACTGGAAGGGTCTGGAGATGACCCAGAGGGGCACAGGGTGACTGCTGTCACCGTCATTGGGTGTCATTGGGTGTGGGCATCACTTGGGTGTCACCGTTACCACCATCTTTGAATGTCACCGTCATTGGGTGCCTCCAGGTGTCATTGGGTCTCACCGTCAACAGCTGTCACCATCACTGGGTGTCACCATTGTGACTGTCTTCAGGTGTCGCTATCATTGGGTGTCACTGCTTTTGGGTGTCTCTGTTGTCACCATCGCTGGGTACCACTGAGTGTCACTGTCCTTGGGGTGTCACCATCATTGGGTGTCACTGTTGTCTCTGTCATTGGGTGTTACCATCACTCTGGTGACACTGTTAAAAAGGTGACTGCATGTGACCTCAGTGTGGAACAGCTGTGGCACAGTGTCCCCATCACTGGCTGTCACTTTTGTCACCATCACTTTTGTATCACCATCACTTGTGTGTCACCATCTCTCGGGTGACAGCATTCCCTGTGCTCTGACCACCACATGGGGGCAGGCACAGGTGGCCCCACACAGTCACCGTGCTGTCACTGAGCCTCACACTGTCCTTTGTCACCCCTCCAGGCCTGCCTACAGCCGGACCCAGTGACACCGGCGCCCTCTGGTGCTGTCACCATCGTCTGTCACGAGGACAGGGATGCACACAGTGGTGAACTCTGTGCCACCACCAGAGGGGACCAGGGGTGACATCAGTGTGGAACAGCTCTGACGGGGTGTCATTGTCATTGGGTGTCATCCTCATGAAGAGGGGACAAAAGGACCCCCCTGGGGACATTCTGTCGAAGTTGGGGACAGCATGAGCAGCTTGAAGACTTTCCAGGGGAAGTGGGGACACCGCATCACGGTGTCACATCCCCAAAGTTGGGGATGCCTCCAGAGTGTGACGCCCTGAAGTTGGGGACTCCCCTATGTCATCCCCACAGTGTCACACCCCAAAGCTGCGAACAAATCTGTGTCACCCCAATGGTGTCACACCCCAAAGTTGAGGACACCCCCACAGTGTCACACCATGTAGCTGGGGACACCTCTCTGTCACTCCAATGGTGTCACACCCCAGCATTGGGGACACTGCCACAGTGTTGAACCCCAAAGTTGGGGACACTTTTATGTCACCTTGACAGTGTCACACCCCAGAGTTGGGGACAGTCCCACAGCTGGGGGCGCCCCCACATCCCCCCATGGTGTCACATTCCAAAGCTGGGGGGGCCCTTCTGTGTGTCCCCCACCACAGACCACACTGTTCCCATGGGGTGGGGGCAATATATATATGTTTTATACATATACATATGTATAACACATATACAGACCCTCATCTCCATCCCATACCCATATCCCAAATCCATCCCATATCTACAGCCCATCCCATAACCATCTCCCCTTTTCCCATCCCGTATCTCATCCTCTATCCATATCCCAGACCATATTCATTCCATGTGCACATCTAATCCCAAGTCCATACCCCCGTATCCTATCCCAAATTGATCCCATATCCATATCCCAAAATATAAAGAAACAACCAACAGAACAGCAAAGAAACAGGATTTAATGTCATGGCAAAGCAGAGATGACAACTGACAAAAAAAAAAAAAAAGAAAAAGAAAAAAAAAAAAGAAAAAACAAAAAGCAAACAGAAAATAACACACAAGAAACACTAAGACACCATGAAACTACAAGCTGGAGGCATTGGCTCCAGGCCAGGCAGAGCACCAGCACAGAGCACGTCACAGCACAGATGACATCAGCCGGGCCCCTGGAGCCTTTATGCTGTCACAGTGCGTTTCCATGAGGACGGAGGGCCCTGCCCAAGGCAGCTGGGTGCAGGCACCTCCTCTGTGAGCTGCGCTGCCCGCAGCCGCTCGCCGTGCCCTGTGCCTCAGAGCAGCCCCGGCAGCAGAGAAGCTCAGCCTCATCCCGCTCTGGGTTGTGGCGAAGTGTTACCGTTTGTGTGATTGGTGAGTGCTGAGTTACCCTCTTGGTTTCGGCTTTCGGCTTAGGGCTTCCCAGATGGGGTTCTGCTTCAGGGTTACGTGTCAAGCGTTCTGCATTCGGGTCAGCTTTAAAGGTCACCCTTTTGGCTGAGGGCGAAGCGTTAAGGCAAACAGTTTGGGGTTTGTGTTACCGGTTTCTCTCTGGGGTTAGGCTTGTTATCAGTTTGGGTTCGGGGTTGTGCCGTTACGGAAGGGTAAAGGGTTACCGTGTTGGAGAAGCGGTAAGAGTGATGGGTACCCATTTTTGGTTTGGTTTAATGGTTGCCCTTCGAGGTTTGGATTGGGGTTTAGGATTCAGGGATACCCTTTTGCATTAGGCACAAGATCTACCTTTTTTGGATGTGGCTAGTGGTTGCCATTTTGTGTTAGTGATAAGTGTTAAGGGTGACACATTTCTGGCATGTATAAGAGTTACCAGATCCACAGAAATTCGTAGCAATATTCATAGGAAAAAAAACGATGGAAAGAAAGAAACTGCAAGGAAGAAATCAACAAAAGTAGAGAAAACATTGGAAAGCAGTAGGAAAAACTGAGGGAAAAAAAAGCAAACAAAGCCTATGACATCCAAGGGAACAAAATACCCAACAGAAAATAAATAATAACTAACAAAACGAAAGAAAAACAGGCAGGAGAAAAAAAAGACTAAGAAAAATCAAAGCAAAACTACGAAAGGGAATGGAAAGAAAAGGCAAAGACATACAATGCTGTATCATGGCAAAGCAAAGGATTCAAACAAAAAAAAATAAGCAAACTAATGCAAGAGGAAGTAAACGGAAAAAGAAACAGAAAAGAAAAAGAAAGGGAATAAAAGAGAACTAAGTAAAGCAAGCAGAATGAAAGGCCATGCAAAGGAAAGGTAGGAAGGAAAAGCAAGAGCAAAGGAGAGCAAAGCAATGGAAAAAAGAATAAAATGAAAAGGAATATTCAGGAAAAAGAGAAAAGAAATGGAAAGGAAGAAACTGCCATGAAAATCCAACCCAAGTGAAGAGAACAGTGGAAAGCAAAGGAAAAAAAACAACAGGTAAGAAAACTAAGCAACAACAAAAGAAAGCAAACCAAAACAGAAAAGTAAAAACTAAATAAAAAGGCAAAGAAAAAAGAAAAAGGGAAGAAAACAGAAAACCTAAAAAAAAAAAGAACAAACAACGGTTCAAAAAAAAAACCCAGAATACAAAAAGAGACAAAACAGGCAAAACATGTAAAAGAACAAAAGGACAAAAAATGAAAACACACACACACACACAATGATATATTTAAAAAACAAACAAACAAACAAAAAAAAAAAGCACGAAAAGAAAAACACACAAAAAAACAAAAAAAACCCAAGAAAATAAAAAGCAAAACCAACATAAATTAAAAAAACCCCAAACTAAACACCAAACATACAAAAATTGCAACAAAAACACACAAGCATAAAACAAAAACCACAAATAAACAGAAAAAAATTAAAAAGAAAAGCAAAAATTAATCATAAAAAACAGAAAAGCAAAAAACAAAAGCACAAAAAAACACACAAGCACAAAAAACCAAAAAGATGTAAAAACGAAAAAAGAAAAAAGCAAAAAATAAACAAGCATAAAATAGAAACAAAAAAGCAAAAAGGAACGAAACAAAAACCACAAATACAGAAAATAAGAAACCAGAATGAGCACAAATCACAAATCAAAAACCAAAACCAAAAAAAAACAGAATACAAATACCAACAATGCACACCACAAATACAAAAGTTACAATAAAACACACAATACAAAAATTACCATAGAACACACACACAAAATGAAGAAAAAAAAAAACAAAATGAAAAAACAAACAGGAAAAAAAAGAACTAAGCATAAAAAAAAGAAAAGCAAAAAGAAATGGGCAAAAATGACACAGTAAAGAGAAAAAAAGATAAAAAGGAAAAACAATAATAAAAAAGAAAAATCCAACAACAAAAAAAGAAACAAAAATATCCAAAGCAAACCCAAAAAGGGAAAAACAAAAAAAAAGCAAAGACAACAATATACAATGGCGAATGAAAGGATTTATACAGACAAAGACGGGGAAAAAAAAATGCCAGCAAACAACAGCTAAATGAGAACGCAAAAAAAAAAAAAAAAAAAAAAAAAAAAGCCAAATACATTAAAAAGGGGAGCAAAGAGAATAAAAGGGAAGAAGCAAAGTAGAAAGTAGGAAAAGCAAAGCAAAACAAGAAAACCAAAAAGCCAAGGAAAAGAAAGAACAACAAAACGGAAAGCAAACCAAAGGAAAAAATAAAAATAAAATAAAAATAAAAGTAAAAATAAAAATAAAAATAAAAATAAAAATAAAAATGAAATAAACTTTGGAAACCTAAGCAAAGAAGCAGTAAAGAAAACGAAATCAAGTGAACAAACGAGAGCAAACCAATGCGACCCAGCGGAAAAAGAGACAAGAAACAGAAACAAAAAGAACCCACACCAACCAACAGAAGAGCAAAGAAATCTGCTCCTCAATTGGATGGCAGGGCAAAGATGACAAGAGACTGTGGTGCAGCCAGAAGCAAACCATCCGTGCCTGGGAGGAGGAAAGGGTAGCTACTGGGCATGCTGCGACCTCCACCAGAGATGCACTTTCTCAGCTAGCGCCCGTGCAGGAGTCCGCGGCTGCTAATGAGGACAAACCATCTCTCTGGAGGAAGGGAAGGCGCTCGTGGTCATGCCGAGGAGGAGGTAAGGGTAGCTACCGGGCACGGATGTGCCGGCCATCTGATGAAAGCCTCCAGTCCATGTCGAGGCATGAGGCAAGGACACCCAGGAGGCGGGAAGCCAGCTGAGCCATTGAGGAAGCACCAAGCAGAGGAGGAAAGCCGTGGGAGCTGGCTTGAGTTAAACAAGTCAGCAAAGGAAAGATAAAAATGAAGAATCCAGAGGACTAATGTCAGGTAAGTAAAGGCAATGTAAGAGGAAGCAGGCAGGCACGGGGACAAGGAAGGAGGAAGAATGTAATGAGCCAAAAAAATAAGAGGAGCTCATGGAATGCAAAAAAAACTACATTGAAAAGAGGAGAAAAGAAAAGCAATACTTCTAGAACAGAAAAAAATAATGCAAAGGCATGGTCTGGAAAGAAAAAGAACCAACAACAAAGGAAAAGAAACAGCAGAAAGCAAAGCCAAAGGAGCAGTAAACAAATGTGAAAAGGAAAAGAAAAGTAGCAAAGTAAACCAAGGGAAAAAAGGACAAACAAAAAGCTAAGGCATAGACTGCAAGAATATGGCAAAGCAAAGAATTCAAGGAAACACCTGAGACAATAAAAAAGCTAACAAATTTAAGGAGAGTACATGGAAAAAAAAAGGAAAAAGAAAAAAGAAAATAAACGGGAATAAAAGAGAAGCAGCAAAGTAGAAAGCAGTAGGAAAACTAAGTGGAAAAAAAAGCAAACAAAGCCTATGACATCCAAGGGAACAAAATACCCAACAGAAAATAAATAATAACTAACAAAACGAAAGAAAAACAGGCAGGAGAAAAAAAAGACTAAGAAAAATCAAAGCAAAACTACGAAAGGGAATGGAAAGAAAAGGCAAAGACATACAATGCTGTATCATGGCAAAGCAAAGGATTCAAACAAAAAAAATAAGCAAACTAATGCAAGAGGAAGTAAACGGAAAAAGAAACAGAAAAGAAAAAGAAAGGGAATAAAAGAGAACTAAGTAAAGCAAGCAGAATGAAAGGCCATGCAAAGGAAAGGTAGGAAGGAAAACCAAGAGCAAAGGAGAGCAAAGCAATGGACAAAAGAATAAAATGAAAAGGAATATTCAGGAAAAAGAGAAAAGAAATGGAAAGAAAGAAACTGCCATGAAAATCCAACCCAAGTGAAGAGAACAGTGGAAAGCAAAGGAAAAAAAACAACAGGTAAGAAAACTAAGCAACAACAAAAGAAAGCAAACCAAAACAGAAAAGTAAAAACTAAATAAAAAGGCAAAGAAAAAAGAAAAAGGGAAGAAAACAGAAAACCTAAAAAAAAAAGAACAAACAACGGTTCAAAAAAAAACCCAGAATACAAAAAGAGACAAAACAGGCAAAACATGTAAAAGAACAAAAGGACAAAAAATGAAAACACACACACACACACACAATGATATATTAAAAAAAAAAAACAACAACAACAACAAAAAAAGCACGAAAAGAAAAACACACACAAAAACAAAAAAACCCAAGAAAATAAAAAGCAAAACCAACATAAATTAAAAAAAACCCAAACTAAACACCAAACATACAAAAATTGCAACAAAAACACACAAGCATAAAACAAAAACCACAAATAAACAGAAAAAAATTAAAAAGAAAAGCAAAAATTAATCATAAAAAACAGAAAAGCAAAAAGCAAAAGCACAAAAAACACACAAGCACAAAAAACCAAAAAGATGTAAAAACGAAAAAAGAAAAAAGCAAAAAATAAACAAGCATAAAATAGAAACAAAAAAGCAAAAAGGAACGAAACAAAAACCACAAATACAGAAAATAAGAAACCAGAATGAGCACAAATCACAAATCAAAAACCAAAACCAAAAAAAAACAGAATACAAATACCAACAATGCACACCACAAATACAAAAGTTACAATAAAACACACAATGCAAAAATTACCATAGAACACACACACAAAATGAAGAAAAAAAAACCAAAATGAAAAAACAAACAGGAAAAAAAAGAACTAAGCATAAAAAAAAGAAAAGCAAAAAGAAATGGGCAAAAATGACACAGTAAAGAGAAAAAAAGATAAAAAGGAAAAACAATAATAAAAAAGAAAAATCCAACAACAAAAAAAGAAACAAAAATATCCAAAGCAAACCCAAAAAGGGAAAAACAAAAAAAAAGCAAAGACAACAATATACAATGGCGAATGAAAGGATTTATACAGACAAAGACGGGGAAAAAAAAATGCCAGCAAACAACAGCTAAATGAGAACGCAAAAAAAAAAAAAAAAAGCCAAATACATTAAAAAGGGGAGCAAAGAGAATAAAAGGGAAGAAGCAAAGTAGAAAGTAGGAAAAGCAAAGCAAAACAAGAAAACCAAAAAGCCAAGGAAAAGAAAGAACAACAAAACGGAAAGCAAACCAAAGGAAAAAATAAAAATAAAATAAAAATAAAAGTAAAAATAAAAATAAAAATAAAAATAAAAATGAAATAAACTTTGGAAACCTAAGCAAAGAAGCAGTAAAGAAAACGAAATCAAGTGAACAAACGAGAGCAAACCAATGCGACCCAGCGGAAAAAGAGACAAGAAACGGAAACAAAAAGAACCCACAGCAACCAACAGAAGAGCAAAGAAATCTGCTCCTCAATTGGATGGCAGGGCAAAGATGACAAGAGACTGTGGTGCAGCCAGAAGCAAACCATCCGTGCCTGGGAGGAGGAAAGGGTAGCTACTGGGCATGCTGCGACCTCCACCAGAGATGCACTTTCTCAGCTAGCGCCCGTGCAGGAGTCCGCGGCTGCTAATGAGGACAAACCATCTCTCTGGAGGAAGGGAAGGCGCTCGTGGTCATGCCGAGGAGGAGGTAAGGGTAGCTACCGGGCACGGATGTGCCGGCCATCTGATGAAAGCCTCCAGTCCATGTCGAGGCATGAGGCAAGGACACCCAGGAGGCGGGAAGGCAGCTGAGCCATTGAGGAAGCACCAAGCAGAGGAGGAAAGCAGAGGGAGCTGGCTTGAGTTAAACAAGTCAGCAAAGGAAAGATAAAAATGAAGAATCCAGAGGACTAATGTCAGGTAAGTAAAGGCAATGTAAGAGGAAGCAGGCAGGCATGGGGACAAGGAAGGAGGAAGAATGTAATGAGAAAAAAAAAAAAAAAAGAGGAGCTCATGGAATGCAAAGAAAACTACATTGAAAAGAGGAGAAAAGAAAAGCAATACTTCTAGAACAGAAAAAAATAATGCAAAGGCATGGTCTGGAAAGAAAAAGAACCAACAACAAAGGAAAAGAAACAGCAGAAAGCAAAGCCAAAGGAGCAGTAAACAAATGTGAAAAGGAAAAGAAAAGTAGCAAAGTAAACCAAGGGAAAAAAGGACAAACAAAAAGCTAAGGCATAGACTGCAAGAATATGGCAAAGCAAAGAATTCAAGGAAACGCCTGAGACAATAAAAAAGCTAACAAATTTAAGGAGAGTACATGGAAAAAAAAAGGAAAAAGAAAAAAGAAAATAAACGGGAATAAAAGAGAAGCAGCAAAGTAGAAAGCAGTAGGAAAACTAAGTGGAAAAAAAAGCAAACAAAGCCTATGACATCCAAGGGAACAAAATACCCAACAGAAAATAAATAATAACTAACAAAACGAAAGAAAAACAGGCAGGAGAAAAAAAAGACTAAGAAAAATCAAAGCAAAACTACGAAAGGGAATGGAAAGAAAAGGCAAAGACATACAATGCTGTATCATGGCAAAGCAAAGGATTCAAACAAAAAAAATAAGCAAACTAATGCAAGAGGAAGTAAACGGAAAAAGAAACAGAAAAGAAAAAGAAAGGGAATAAAAGAGAACTAAGTAAAGCAAGCAGAATGAAAGGCCATGCAAAGGAAAGGTAGGAAGGAAAACCAAGAGCAAAGGAGAGCAAAGCAATGGACAAAAGAATAAAATGAAAAGGAATATTCAGGAAAAAGAGAAAAGAAATGGAAAGAAAGAAACTGCCATGAAAATCCAACCCAAGTGAAGAGAACAGTGGAAAGCAAAGGAAAAAAAACAACAGGTAAGAAAACTAAGCAACAACAAAAGAAAGCAAACCAAAACAGAAAAGTAAAAACTAAATAAAAAGGCAAAGAAAAAAGAAAAAGGGAAGAAAACAGAAAACCTAAAAAAAAAAGAACAAACAACGGTTCAAAAAAAAACCCAGAATACAAAAAGAGACAAAACAGGCAAAACATGTAAAAGAACAAAAGGACAAAAAATGAAAACACACACACACACACACACAATGATATATTAAAAAACAACAACAACAACAACAACAAAAAAAGCACGAAAAGAAAAACACACACAAAAACAAAAAAACCCAAGAAAATAAAAAGCAAAACCAACATAAATTAAAAAAAACCCAAACTAAACACCAAACATACAAAAATTGCAACAAAAACACACAAGCATAAAACAAAAACCACAAATAAACAGAAAAAAATTAAAAAGAAAAGCAAAAATTAATCATAAAAAACAGAAAAGCAAAAAGCAAAAGCACAAAAAACACACAAGCACAAAAAACCAAAAAGATGTAAAAACGAAAAAAGAAAAAAGCAAAAAATAAACAAGCATAAAATAGAAACAAAAAAGCAAAAAGGAACGAAACAAAAACCACAAATACAGAAAATAAGAAACCAGAATGAGCACAAATCACAAATCAAAAACCAAAACCAAAAAAAAACAGAATACAAATACCAACAATGCACACCACAAATACAAAAGTTACAATAAAACACACAATGCAAAAATTACCATAGAACACACACACAAAATGAAGAAAAAAAAACCAAAATGAAAAAACAAACAGGAAAAAAAAGAACTAAGCATAAAAAAAAGAAATGCAAAAAGAAATGGGCAAAAATGACACAGTAAAGAGAAAAAAAGATAAAAAGGAAAAACAATAATAAAAAAGAAAAATCCAACAACAAAAAAAGAAACAAAAATATCCAAAGCAAACCCAAAAAGGGAAAAACAAAAAAAAAGCAAAGACAACAATATACAATGGCGAATGAAAGGATTTATACAGACAAAGACGGGGAAAAAAAAATGCCAGCAAACAACAGCTAAATGAGAACGCAAAAAAAAAAAAAAAAAAAAAGCCAAATACATTAAAAAGGGGAGCAAAGAGAATAAAAGGGAAGAAGCAAAGTAGAAAGTAGGAAAAGCAAAGCAAAACAAGAAAACCAAAAAGCCAAGGAAAAGAAAGAACAACAAAACGGAAAGCAAACCAAAGGAAAAAATAAAAATAAAATAAAAATAAAAGTAAAAATAAAAATAAAAATAAAAATAAAAATGAAATAAACTTTGGAAACCTAAGCAAAGAAGCAGTAAAGAAAACGAAATCAAGTGAACAAACGAGAGCAAACCAATGCGACCCAGCGGAAAAAGAGACAAGAAACGGAAACAAAAAGAACCCACAGCAACCAACAGAAGAGCAAAGAAATCTGCTCCTCAATTGGATGGCAGGGCAAAGATGACAAGAGACTGTGGTGCAGCCAGAAGCAAACCATCCGTGCCTGGGAGGAGGAAAGGGTAGCTACTGGGCATGCTGCGACCTCCACCAGAGATGCACTTTCTCAGCTAGCGCCCGTGCAGGAGTCCGCGGCTGCTAATGAGGACAAACCATCTCTCTGGAGGAAGGGAAGGCGCTCGTGGTCATGCCGAGGAGGAGGTAAGGGTAGCTACCGGGCACGGATGTGCCGGCCATCTGATGAAAGCCTCCAGTCCATGTCGAGGCATGAGGCAAGGACACCCAGGAGGCGGGAAGGCAGCTGAGCCATTGAGGAAGCACCAAGCAGAGGAGGAAAGCAGAGGGAGCTGGCTTGAGTTAAACAAGTCAGCAAAGGAAAGATAAAAATGAAGAATCCAGAGGACTAATGTCAGGTAAGTAAAGGCAATGTAAGAGGAAGCAGGCAGGCATGGGGACAAGGAAGGAGGAAGAATGTAATGAGAAAAAAAAAAAAAAAAGAGGAGCTCATGGAATGCAAAGAAAACTACATTGAAAAGAGGAGAAAAGAAAAGCAATACTTCTAGAACAGAAAAAAATAATGCAAAGGCATGGTCTGGAAAGAAAAAGAACCAACAACAAAGGAAAAGAAACAGCAGAAAGCAAAGCCAAAGGAGCAGTAAACAAATGTGAAAAGGAAAAGAAAAGTAGCAAAGTAAACCAAGGGAAAAAAGGACAAACAAAAAGCTAAGGCATAGACTGCAAGAATATGGCAAAGCAAAGAATTCAAGGAAACGCCTGAGACAATAAAAAAGCTAACAAATTTAAGGAGAGTACATGGAAAAAAAAAAGGAAAAAGAAAAAAGAAAATAAACGGGAATAAAAGAGAAGCAGCAAAGTAGAAAGCAGTAGGAAAACTAAGTGGAAAAAAAAGCAAACAAAGCCTATGACATCCAAGGGAACAAAATACCCAACAGAAAATAAATAATAACTAACAAAACGAAAGAAAAACAGGCAGGAGAAAAAAAAGACTAAGAAAAATCAAAGCAAAACTACGAAAGGGAATGGAAAGAAAAGGCAAAGACATACAATGCTGTATCATGGCAAAGCAAAGGATTCAAACAAAAAAAATAAGCAAACTAATGCAAGAGGAAGTAAACGGAAAAAGAAACAGAAAAGAAAAAGAAAGGGAATAAAAGAGAACTAAGTAAAGCAAGCAGAATGAAAGGCCATGCAAAGGAAAGGTAGGAAGGAAAACCAAGAGCAAAGGAGAGCAAAGCAATGGACAAAAGAATAAAATGAAAAGGAATATTCAGGAAAAAGAGAAAAGAAATGGAAAGAAAGAAACTGCCATGAAAATCCAACCCAAGTGAAGAGAACAGTGGAAAGCAAAGGAAAAAAAACAACAGGTAAGAAAACTAAGCAACAACAAAAGAAAGCAAACCAAAACAGAAAAGTAAAAACTAAATAAAAAGGCAAAGAAAAAAGAAAAAGGGAAGAAAACAGAAAACCTAAAAAAAAAAGAACAAACAACGGTTCAAAAAAAAACCCAGAATACAAAAAGAGACAAAACAGGCAAAACATGTAAAAGAACAAAAGGACAAAAAATGAAAACACACACACACACACACAATGATATATTAAAAAAAACCAACAACAACAACAAAAAAAAAAGCACGAAAAGAAAAACACACACAAAAACAAAAAAACCCAAGAAAATAAAAAGCAAAACCAACATAAATTAAAAAAACCCAAACTAAACACCAAACATACAAAAATTGCAACAAAAACACACAAGCATAAAACAAAAACCACAAATAAACAGAAAAAAATTAAAAAGAAAAGCAAAAATTAATCATAAAAAACAGAAAAGCAAAAAGCAAAAGCACAAAAAACACACAAGCACAAAAAACCAAAAAGATGTAAAAACGAAAAAAGAAAAAAGCAAAAAATAAACAAGCATAAAATAGAAACAAAAAAGCAAAAAGGAACGAAACAAAAACCACAAATACAGAAAATAAGAAACCAGAATGAGCACAAATCACAAATCAAAAACCAAAACCAAAAAAAAACAGAATACAAATACCAACAATGCACACCACAAATACAAAAGTTACAATAAAACACACAATGCAAAAATTACCATAGAACACACACACAAAATGAAGAAAAAAAAACCAAAATGAAAAAACAAACAGGAAAAAAAAGAACTAAGCATAAAAAAAAGAAATGCAAAAAGAAATGGGCAAAAATGACACAGTAAAGAGAAAAAAAGATAAAAAGGAAAAACAATAATAAAAAAGAAAAATCCAACAACAAAAAAAGAAACAAAAATATCCAAAGCAAACCCAAAAAGGGAAAAACAAAAAAAAAAGCAAAGACAACAATATACAATGGCGAATGAAAGGATTTATACAGACAAAGACGGGGAAAAAAAAATGCCAGCAAACAACAGCTAAATGAGAACGCAAAAAAAAAAAAAAAAAAAGCCAAATACATTAAAAAGGGGAGCAAAGAGAATAAAAGGGAAGAAGCAAAGTAGAAAGTAGGAAAAGCAAAGCAAAACAAGAAAACCAAAAAGCCAAGGAAAAGAAAGAACAACAAAACGGAAAGCAAACCAAAGGAAAAAATAAAAATAAAATAAAAATAAAAGTAAAAATAAAAATAAAAATAAAAATAAAAATGAAATAAACTTTGGAAACCTAAGCAAAGAAGCAGTAAAGAAAACGAAATCAAGTGAACAAACGAGAGCAAACCAATGCGACCCAGCGGAAAAAGAGACAAGGAACGGAAACAAAAAGAACCCACAGCAACCAACAGAAGAGCAAAGAAATCTGCTCCTCAATTGGATGGCAGGGCAAAGATGACAAGAGACTGTGGTGCAGCCAGAAGCAAACCATCCGTGCCTGGGAGGAGGAAAGGGTAGCTACTGGGCATGCTGCGACCTCCACCAGAGATGCACTTTCTCAGCTAGCGCCCGTGCAGGAGTCCGCGGCTGCTAATGAGGACAAACCATCTCTCTGGAGGAAGGGAAGGCGCTCGTGGTCATGCCGAGGAGGAGGTAAGGGTAGCTACCGGGCACGGATGTGCCGGCCATCTGATGAAAGCCTCCAGTCCATGTCGAGGCATGAGGCAAGGACACCCAGGAGGCGGGAAGGCAGCTGAGCCATTGAGGAAGCACCAAGCAGAGGAGGAAAGCAGAGGGAGCTGGCTTGAGTTAAACAAGTCAGCAAAGGAAAGATAAAAATGAAGAATCCAGAGGACTAATGTCAGGTAAGTAAAGGCAATGTAAGAGGAAGCAGGCAGGCACGGGGACAAGGAAGGAGGAAGAATGTAATGAGAAAAAAAAATAAGAGGAGCTCATGGAATGCAAAAAAAACTACATTGAAAAGAGGAGAAAAGAAAAGCAATACTTCTAGAACAGAAAAAAATAATGCAAAGGCATGGTCTGGAAAGAAAAAGAACCAACAACAAAGGAAAAGAAACAGCAGAAAGCAAAGCCAAAGGAGCAGTAAACAAATGTGAAAAGGAAAAGAAAAGTAGCAAAGTAAACCAAGGGAAAAAAGGACAAACAAAAAGCTAAGGCATAGACTGCAAGAATATGGCAAAGCAAAGAATTCAAGGAAACGCCTGAGACAATAAAAAAGCTAACAAATTTAAGGAGAGTACATGGAAAAAAAAAGGAAAAAGAAAAAAGAAAATAAACGGGAATAAAAGAGAAGCAGCAAAGTAGAAAGCAGTAGGAAAACTAAGTGGAAAAAAAAGCAAACAAAGCCTATGACATCCAAGGGAACAAAATACCCAACAGAAAATAAATAATAACTAACAAAATGAAAGAAAAACAGGCAGGAGAAAAAAAAGACTAAGAAAAATCAAAGCAAAACTACGAAAGGGAATGGAAAGAAAAGGCAAAGACATACAATGCTGTATCATGGCAAAGCAAAGGATTCAAACAAAAAAAATAAGCAAACTAATGCAAGAGGAAGTAAACGGAAAAAGAAACAGAAAAGAAAAAGAAAGGGAATAAAAGAGAACTAAGTAAAGCAAGCAGAATGAAAGGCCATGCAAAGGAAAGGTAGGAAGGAAAAGCAAGAGCAAAGGAGAGCAAAGCAATGGACAAAAGAATAAAATGAAAAGGAATATTCAGGAAAAAGAGAAAAGAAATGGAAAGAAAGAAACTGCCATGAAAATCCAACCCAAGTGAAGAGAACAGTGGAAAGCAAAGGAAAAAAAACAACAGGTAAGAAAACTAAGCAACAACAAAAGAAAGCAAACCAAAACAGGAAAGTAAAAACTAAATAAAAAGGCAAAGAAAAAAGAAAAAGGGAAGAAAACAGAAAACCTAAAAAAAAAAGAACAAACAACGGTTCAAAAAAAAACCCAGAATACAAAAAGAGACAAAACAGGCAAAACATGTAAAAGAACAAAAGGACAAAAAATGAAAACACACACACACACAATGATATATTAAAAAAAAACAACAACAACAACAACAAAAAAAAGCACGAAAAGAAAAACACACACAAAAACAAAAAAAACCAAGAAAATAAAAAGCAAAACCAACATAAATTAAAAAAACCCCAAACTAAACACCAAACATACAAAAATTGCAACAAAAACACACAAGCATAAAACAAAAACCACAAATAAACAGAAAAAAATTAAAAAGAAAAGCAAAAATTAATCATAAAAAACAGAAAAGCAAAAAGCAAAAGCACAAAAAACACACAAGCACAAAAAACCAAAAAGATGTAAAAACGAAAAAAGAAAAAAGCAAAAAATAAACAAGCATAAAATAGAAACAAAAAAGCAAAAAGGAACGAAACAAAAACCACAAATACAGAAAATAAGAAACCAGAATGAGCACAAATCACAAATCAAAAACCAAAACCAAAAAAAAACAGAATACAAATACCAACAATGCACACCACAAATACAAAAGTTACAATAAAACACACAATGCAAAAATTACCATAGAACACACACACAAAATGAAGAAAAAAAAACCAAAATGAAAAAACAAACAGGAAAAAAAAGAACTAAGCATAAAAAAAAGAAATGCAAAAAGAAATGGGCAAAAATGACACAGTAAAGAGAAAAAAAGATAAAAAGGAAAAACAATAATAAAAAAGAAAAATCCAACAACAAAAAAAGAAACAAAAATATCCAAAGCAAACCCAAAAAGGGAAAAACAAAAAAAAAGCAAAGACAACAATATACAATGGCGAATGAAAGGATTTATACAGACAAAGACGGGGAAAAAAAAATGCCAGCAAACAACAGCTAAATGAGAACGCAAAAAAAAAAAAAAAAGCCAAATACATTAAAAAGGGGAGCAAAGAGAATAAAAGGGAAGAAGCAAAGTAGAAAGTAGGAAAAGCAAAGCAAAACAAGAAAACCAAAAAGCCAAGGAAAAGAAAGAACAACAAAACGGAAAGCAAACCAAAGGAAAAAATAAAAATAAAATAAAAATAAAAGTAAAAATAAAAATAAAAATAAAAATAAAAATGAAATAAACTTTGGAAACCTAAGCAAAGAAGCAGTAAAGAAAACGAAATCAAGTGAACAAACGAGAGCAAACCAATGCGACCCAGCGGAAAAAGAGACAAGAAACGGAAACAAAAAGAACCCACAGCAACCAACAGAAGAGCAAAGAAATCTGCTCCTCAATTGGATGGCAGGGCAAAGATGACAAGAGACTGTGGTGCAGCCAGAAGCAAACCATCCGTGCCTGGGAGGAGGAAAGGGTAGCTACTGGGCATGCTGCGACCTCCACCAGAGATGCACTTTCTCAGCTAGCGCCCGTGCAGGAGTCCGCGGCTGCTAATGAGGACAAACCATCTCTCTGGAGGAAGGGAAGGCGCTCGTGGTCATGCCGAGGAGGAGGTAAGGGTAGCTACCGGGCACGGATGTGCCGGCCATCTGATGAAAGCCTCCAGTCCATGTCGAGGCATGAGGCAAGGACACCCAGGAGGCGGGAAGGCAGCTGAGCCATTGAGGAAGCACCAAGCAGAGGAGGAAAGCAGAGGGAGCTGGCTTGAGTTAAACAAGTCAGCAAAGGAAAGATAAAAATGAAGAATCCAGAGGACTAATGTCAGGTAAGTAAAGGCAATGTAAGAGGAAGCAGGCAGGCATGGGGACAAGGAAGGAGGAAGAATGTAATGAGAAAAAAAAAAAAAAAAGAGGAGCTCATGGAATGCAAAAAAAACTACATTGAAAAGAGGAGAAAAGAAAAGCAATACTTCTAGAACAGAAAAAAATAATGCAAAGGCATGGTCTGGAAAGAAAAAGAACCAACAACAAAGGAAAAGAAACAGCAGAAAGCAAAGCCAAAGGAGCAGTAAACAAATGTGAAAAGGAAAAGAAAAGTAGCAAAGTAAACCAAGGGAAAAAAGGACAAACAAAAAGCTAAGGCATAGACTGCAAGAATACGGCAAAGCAAAGAATTCAAGGAAACGCCTGAGACAATAAAAAAGCTAACAAATTTAAGGAGAGTACATGGAAAAAAAAAGGAAAAAGAAAAAAGAAAATAAACGGGAATAAAAGAGAAGCAGCAAAGTAGAAAGCAGTAGGAAAACTAAGTGGAAAAAAAAGCAAACAAAGCCTATGACATCCAAGGGAACAAAATACCCAACAGAAAATAAATAATAACTAACAAAACGAAAGAAAAACAGGCAGGAGAAAAAAAAGACTAAGAAAAATCAAAGCAAAACTACGAAAGGGAATGGAAAGAAAAGGCAAAGACATACAATGCTGTATCATGGCAAAGCAAAGGATTCAAACAAAAAAAATAAGCAAACTAATGCAAGAGGAAGTAAACGGAAAAAGAAACAGAAAAGAAAAAGAAAGGGAATAAAAGAGAACTAAGTAAAGCAAGCAGAATGAAAGGCCATGCAAAGGAAAGGTAGGAAGGAAAACCAAGAGCAAAGGAGAGCAAAGCAATGGACAAAAGAATAAAATGAAAAGGAATATTCAGGAAAAAGAGAAAAGAAATGGAAAGAAAGAAACTGCCATGAAAATCCAACCCAAGTGAAGAGAACAGTGGAAAGCAAAGGAAAAAAAACAACAGGTAAGAAAACTAAGCAACAACAAAAGAAAGCAAACCAAAACAGAAAAGTAAAAACTAAATAAAAAGGCAAAAAAAAAAGAAAAAGGGAAGAAAACAGAAAACCTAAAAAAAAAAGAACAAACAACGGTTCAAAAAAAAAAACCCAGAATACAAAAAGAGACAAAACAGGCAAAACATGTAAAAGAACAAAAGGACAAAAAATGAAAACACACACACACACAATGATATATTAAAAAAAACCAACAACAACAACAAGAAAAAAAGCACGAAAAGAAAAACACACACAAAAACAAAAAAACCCAAGAAAATAAAAAGCAAAACCAACATAAATTAAAAAAAACCCAAACTAAACACCAAACATACAAAAATTGCAACAAAAACACACAAGCATAAAACAAAAACCACAAATAAACAGAAAAAAATTAAAAAGAAAAGCAAAAATTAATCATAAAAAACAGAAAAGCAAAAAGCAAAAGCACAAAAAACACACAAGCACAAAAAACCAAAAAGATGTAAAAACGAAAAAAGAAAAAAGCAAAAAATAAACAAGCATAAAATAGAAACAAAAAAGCAAAAAGGAACGAAACAAAAACCACAAATACAGAAAATAAGAAACCAGAATGAGCACAAATCACAAATCAAAAACCAAAACCAAAAAAAAACAGAATACAAATACCAACAATGCACACCACAAATACAAAAGTTACAATAAAACACACAATGCAAAAATTACCATAGAACACACACACAAAATGAAGAAAAAAAAACCAAAATGAAAAAACAAACAGGAAAAAAAAGAACTAAGCATAAAAAAAAGAAATGCAAAAAGAAATGGGCAAAAATGACACAGTAAAGAGAAAAAAAGATAAAAAGGAAAAACAATAATAAAAAAGAAAAATCCAACAACAAAAAAAGAAACAAAAATATCCAAAGCAAACCCAAAAAGGGAAAAACAAAAAAAAAGCAAAGACAACAATATACAATGGCGAATGAAAGGATTTATACAGACAAAGACGGGGAAAAAAAAATGCCAGCAAACAACAGCTAAATGAGAACGCAAAAAAAAAAAAAAAAAGCCAAATACATTAAAAAGGGGAGCAAAGAGAATAAAAGGGAAGAAGCAAAGTAGAAAGTAGGAAAAGCAAAGCAAAACAAGAAAACCAAAAAGCCAAGGAAAAGAAAGAACAACAAAACGGAAAGCAAACCAAAGGAAAAAATAAAAATAAAATAAAAATAAAAGTAAAAATAAAAATAAAAATAAAAATAAAAATGAAATAAACTTTGGAAACCTAAGCAAAGAAGCAGTAAAGAAAACGAAATCAAGTGAACAAACGAGAGCAAACCAATGCGACCCAGCGGAAAAAGAGACAAGGAACGGAAACAAAAAGAACCCACAGCAACCAACAGAAGAGCAAAGAAATCTGCTCCTCAATTGGATGGCAGGGCAAAGATGACAAGAGACTGTGGTGCAGCCAGAAGCAAACCATCCGTGCCTGGGAGGAGGAAAGGGTAGCTACTGGGCATGCTGCGACCTCCACCAGAGATGCACTTTCTCAGCTAGCGCCCGTGCAGGAGTCCGCGGCTGCTAATGAGGACAAACCATCTCTCTGGAGGAAGGGAAGGCGCTCGTGGTCATGCCGAGGAGGAGGTAAGGGTAGCTACCGGGCACGGATGTGCCGGCCATCTGATGAAAGCCTCCAGTCCATGTCGAGGCATGAGGCAAGGACACCCAGGAGGCGGGAAGGCAGCTGAGCCATTGAGGAAGCACCAAGCAGAGGAGGAAAGCAGAGGGAGCTGGCTTGAGTTAAACAAGTCAGCAAAGGAAAGATAAAAATGAAGAATCCAGAGGACTAATGTCAGGTAAGTAAAGGCAATGTAAGAGGAAGCAGGCAGGCATGGGGACAAGGAAGGAGGAAGAATGTAATGAGAAAAAAAAAAAAAAAAAGAGGAGCTCATGGAATGCAAAAAAAACTACATTGAAAAGGAGAAAAGAAAAGCAATACTTCTAGAACAGAAAAAAATAATGCAAAGGCATGGTCTGGAAAGAAAAAGAACCAACAACAAAGGAAAAGAAACAGCAGAAAGCAAAGCCAAAGGAGCAGTAAACAAATGTGAAAAGGAAAAGAAAAGTAGCAAAGTAAACCAAGGGAAAAAAGGACAAACAAAAAGCTAAGGCATAGACTGCAAGAATATGGCAAAGCAAAGAATTCAAGGAAACGCCTGAGACAATAAAAAAGCTAACAAATTTAAGGAGAGTACATGGAAAAAAAAAGGAAAAAGAAAAAAGAAAATAAACGGGAATAAAAGAGAAGCAGCAAAGTAGAAAGCAGTAGGAAAACTAAGTGGAAAAAAAAGCAAACAAAGCCTATGACATCCAAGGGAACAAAATACCCAACAGAAAATAAATAATAACTAACAAAACGAAAGAAAAACAGGCAGGAGAAAAAAAAGACTAAGAAAAATCAAAGCAAAACTACGAAAGGGAATGGAAAGAAAAGGCAAAGACATACAATGCTGTATCATGGCAAAGCAAAGGATTCAAACAAAAAAAATAAGCAAACTAATGCAAGAGGAAGTAAACGGAAAAAGAAACAGAAAAGAAAAAGAAAGGGAATAAAAGAGAACTAAGTAAAGCAAGCAGAATGAAAGGCCATGCAAAGGAAAGGTAGGAAGGAAAAGCAAGAGCAAAGGAGAGCAAAGCAATGGACAAAAGAATAAAATGAAAAGGAATATTCAGGAAAAAGAGAAAAGAAATGGAAAGAAAGAAACTGCCATGAAAATCCAACCCAAGTGAAGAGAACAGTGGAAAGCAAAGGAAAAAAAACAACAGGTAAGAAAACTAAGCAACAACAAAAGAAAGCAAACCAAAACAGAAAAGTAAAAACTAAATAAAAAGGCAAAGAAAAAAGAAAAAGGGAAGAAAACAGAAAACCTAAAAAAAAAAGAACAAACAACGGTTCAAAAAAAAAAACCCAGAATACAAAAAGAGACAAAACAGGCAAAACATGTAAAAGAACAAAAGGACAAAAAATGAAAACACACACACACACACACACACAATGATATATTAAAAAACAACAACAACAACAACAACAAAAAAAGCACGAAAAGAAAAACACACACAAAAACAAAAAAACCCAAGAAAATAAAAAGCAAAACCAACATAAATTAAAAAAAAACCAAACTAAACACCAAACATACAAAAATTGCAACAAAAACACACAAGCATAAAACAAAAACCACAAATAAACAGAAAAAAATTAAAAAGAAAAGCAAAAATTAATCATAAAAAACAGAAAAGCAAAAAGCAAAAGCACAAAAAACACACAAGCACAAAAAACCAAAAAGATGTAAAAACGAAAAAAGAAAAAAGCAAAAAATAAACAAGCATAAAATAGAAACAAAAAAGCAAAAAGGAACGAAACAAAAACCACAAATACAGAAAATAAGAAACCAGAATGAGCACAAATCACAAATCAAAAACCAAAACCAAAAAAAAACAGAATACAAATACCAACAATGCACACCACAAATACAAAAGTTACAATAAAACACACAATGCAAAAATTACCATAGAACACACACACAAAATGAAGAAAAAAAAACCAAAATGAAAAAACAAACAGGAAAAAAAAGAACTAAGCATAAAAAAAAGAAATGCAAAAAGAAATGGGCAAAAATGACACAGTAAAGAGAAAAAAAGATAAAAAGGAAAAACAATAATAAAAAAGAAAAATCCAACAACAAAAAAAGAAACAAAAATATCCAAAGCAAACCCAAAAAGGGAAAAACAAAAAAAAAGCAAAGACAACAATATACAATGGCGAATGAAAGGATTTATACAGACAAAGACGGGGAAAAAAAAATGCCAGCAAACAACAGCTAAATGAGAACGCAAAAAAAAAAAAAAAAAGCCAAATACATTAAAAAGGGGAGCAAAGAGAATAAAAGGGAAGAAGCAAAGTAGAAAGTAGGAAAAGCAAAGCAAAACAAGAAAACCAAAAAGCCAAGGAAAAGAAAGAACAACAAAACGGAAAGCAAACCAAAGGAAAAAATAAAAATAAAATAAAAATAAAAGTAAAAATAAAAATAAAAATAAAAATAAAAATGAAATAAACTTTGGAAACCTAAGCAAAGAAGCAGTAAAGAAAACGAAATCAAGTGAACAAACGAGAGCAAACCAATGCGACCCAGCGGAAAAAGAGACAAGGAACGGAAACAAAAAGAACCCACAGCAACCAACAGAAGAGCAAAGAAATCTGCTCCTCAATTGGATGGCAGGGCAAAGATGACAAGAGACTGTGGTGCAGCCAGAAGCAAACCATCCGTGCCTGGGAGGAGGAAAGGGTAGCTACTGGGCATGCTGCGACCTCCACCAGAGATGCACTTTCTCAGCTAGCGCCCGTGCAGGAGTCCGCGGCTGCTAATGAGGACAAACCATCTCTCTGGAGGAAGGGAAGGCGCTCGTGGTCATGCCGAGGAGGAGGTAAGGGTAGCTACCGGGCACGGATGTGCCGGCCATCTGATGAAAGCCTCCAGTCCATGTCGAGGCATGAGGCAAGGACACCCAGGAGGCGGGAAGGCAGCTGAGCCATTGAGGAAGCACCAAGCAGAGGAGGAAAGCAGAGGGAGCTGGCTTGAGTTAAACAAGTCAGCAAAGGAAAGATAAAAATGAAGAATCCAGAGGACTAATGTCAGGTAAGTAAAGGCAATGTAAGAGGAAGCAGGCAGGCATGGGGACAAGGAAGGAGGAAGAATGTAATGAGAAAAAAAAAAAAAAAAAGAGGAGCTCATGGAATGCAAAAAAAACTACATTGAAAAGGAGAAAAGAAAAGCAATACTTCTAGAACAGAAAAAAATAATGCAAAGGCATGGTCTGGAAAGAAAAAGAACCAACAACAAAGGAAAAGAAACAGCAGAAAGCAAAGCCAAAGGAGCAGTAAACAAATGTGAAAAGGAAAAGAAAAGTAGCAAAGTAAACCAAGGGAAAAAAGGACAAACAAAAAGCTAAGGCATAGACTGCAAGAATATGGCAAAGCAAAGAATTCAAGGAAACGCCTGAGACAATAAAAAAGCTAACAAATTTAAGGAGAGTACATGGAAAAAAAAAGGAAAAAGAAAAAAGAAAATAAACGGGAATAAAAGAGAAGCAGCAAAGTAGAAAGCAGTAGGAAAACTAAGTGGAAAAAAAAGCAAACAAAGCCTATGACATCCAAGGGAACAAAATACCCAACAGAAAATAAATAATAACTAACAAAACGAAAGAAAAACAGGCAGGAGAAAAAAAAGACTAAGAAAAATCAAAGCAAAACTACGAAAGGGAATGGAAAGAAAAGGCAAAGACATACAATGCTGTATCATGGCAAAGCAAAGGATTCAAACAAAAAAAATAAGCAAACTAATGCAAGAGGAAGTAAACGGAAAAAGAAACAGAAAAGAAAAAGAAAGGGAATAAAAGAGAACTAAGTAAAGCAAGCAGAATGAAAGGCCATGCAAAGGAAAGGTAGGAAGGAAAAGCAAGAGCAAAGGAGAGCAAAGCAATGGACAAAAGAATAAAATGAAAAGGAATATTCAGGAAAAAGAGAAAAGAAATGGAAAGAAAGAAACTGCCATGAAAATCCAACCCAAGTGAAGAGAACAGTGGAAAGCAAAGGAAAAAAAACAACAGGTAAGAAAACTAAGCAACAACAAAAGAAAGCAAACCAAAACAGAAAAGTAAAAACTAAATAAAAAGGCAAAGAAAAAAGAAAAAGGGAAGAAAACAGAAAACCTAAAAAAAAAGAACAAACAACGGTTCAAAAAAAACCCCAGAATACAAAAAGAGACAAAACAGGCAAAACATGTAAAAGAACAAAAGGACAAAAAATGAAAACACACACACACACACACAATGATATATTAAAAAAAACCAACAACAACAACAAAAAAAGCACGAAAAGAAAAACACACACAAAAACAAAAAAACCCAAGAAAATAAAAAGCAAAACCAACATAAATTAAAAAAAAACCAAACTAAACACCAAACATACAAAAATTGCAACAAAAACACACAAGCATAAAACAAAAACCACAAATAAACAGAAAAAAATTAAAAAGAAAAGCAAAAATTAATCATAAAAAACAGAAAAGCAAAAAGCAAAAGCACAAAAAACACACAAGCACAAAAAACCAAAAAGATGTAAAAACGAAAAAAGAAAAAAGCAAAAAATAAACAAGCATAAAATAGAAACAAAAAAGCAAAAAGGAACGAAACAAAAACCACAAATACAGAAAATAAGAAACCAGAATGAGCACAAATCACAAATCAAAAACCAAAACCAAAAAAAAACAGAATACAAATACCAACAATGCACACCACAAATACAAAAGTTACAATAAAACACACAATGCAAAAATTACCATAGAACACACACACAAAATGAAGAAAAAAAAACCAAAATGAAAAAACAAACAGGAAAAAAAAGAACTAAGCATAAAAAAAAGAAATGCAAAAAGAAATGGGCAAAAATGACACAGTAAAGAGAAAAAAAGATAAAAAGGAAAAACAATAATAAAAAAGAAAAATCCAACAACAAAAAAAGAAACAAAAATATCCAAAGCAAACCCAAAAAGGGAAAAACAAAAAAAAAGCAAAGACAACAATATACAATGGCGAATGAAAGGATTTATACAGACAAAGACGGGGAAAAAAAAATGCCAGCAAACAACAGCTAAATGAGAACGCAAAAAAAAAAAAAAAAGCCAAATACATTAAAAAGGGGAGCAAAGAGAATAAAAGGGAAGAAGCAAAGTAGAAAGTAGGAAAAGCAAAGCAAAACAAGAAAACCAAAAAGCCAAGGAAAAGAAAGAACAACAAAACGGAAAGCAAACCAAAGGAAAAAATAAAAATAAAATAAAAATAAAAGTAAAAATAAAAATAAAAATAAAAATAAAAATGAAATAAACTTTGGAAACCTAAGCAAAGAAGCAGTAAAGAAAACGAAATCAAGTGAACAAACGAGAGCAAACCAATGCGACCCAGCGGAAAAAGAGACAAGAAACGGAAACAAAAAGAACCCACAGCAACCAACAGAAGAGCAAAGAAATCTGCTCCTCAATTGGATGGCAGGGCAAAGATGACAAGAGACTGTGGTGCAGCCAGAAGCAAACCATCCGTGCCTGGGAGGAGGAAAGGGTAGCTACTGGGCATGCTGCGACCTCCACCAGAGATGCACTTTCTCAGCTAGCGCCCGTGCAGGAGTCCGCGGCTGCTAATGAGGACAAACCATCTCTCTGGAGGAAGGGAAGGCGCTCGTGGTCATGCCGAGGAGGAGGTAAGGGTAGCTACCGGGCACGGATGTGCCGGCCATCTGATGAAAGCCTCCAGTCCATGTCGAGGCATGAGGCAAGGACACCCAGGAGGCGGGAAGCCAGCTGAGCCATTGAGGAAGCACCAAGCAGAGGAGGAAAGCAGAGGGAGCTGGCTTGAGTTAAACAAGTCAGCAAAGGAAAGATAAAAATGAAGAATCCAGAGGACTAATGTCAGGTAAGTAAAGGCAATGTAAGAGGAAGCAGGCAGGCATGGGGACAAGGAAGGAGGAAGAATGTAATGAGAAAAAAAAAAAAAAAAGAGGAGCTCATGGAATGCAAAAAAAACTACATTGAAAAGGAGAAAAGAAAAGCAATACTTCTAGAACAGAAAAAAATAATGCAAAGGCATGGTCTGGAAAGAAAAAGAACCAACAACAAAGGAAAAGAAACAGCAGAAAGCAAAGCCAAAGGAGCAGTAAACAAATGTGAAAAGGAAAAGAAAAGTAGCAAAGTAAACCAAGGGAAAAAAGGACAAACAAAAAGCTAAGGCATAGACTGCAAGAATATGGCAAAGCAAAGAATTCAAGGAAACGCCTGAGACAATAAAAAAGCTAACAAATTTAAGGAGAGTACATGGAAAAAAAAAGGAAAAAGAAAAAAGAAAATAAACGGGAATAAAAGAGAAGCAGCAAAGTAGAAAGCAGTAGGAAAACTAAGTGGAAAAAAAAGCAAACAAAGCCTATGACATCCAAGGGAACAAAATACCCAACAGAAAATAAATAATAACTAACAAAACGAAAGAAAAACAGGCAGGAGAAAAAAAAGACTAAGAAAAATCAAAGCAAAACTACGAAAGGGAATGGAAAGAAAAGGCAAAGACATACAATGCTGTATCATGGCAAAGCAAAGGATTCAAACAAAAAAAATAAGCAAACTAATGCAAGAGGAAGTAAACGGAAAAAGAAACAGAAAAGAAAAAGAAAGGGAATAAAAGAGAACTAAGTAAAGCAAGCAGAATGAAAGGCCATGCAAAGGAAAGGTAGGAAGGAAAAGCAAGAGCAAAGGAGAGCAAAGCAATGGACAAAAGAATAAAATGAAAAGGAATATTCAGGAAAAAGAGAAAAGAAATGGAAAGAAAGAAACTGCCATGAAAATCCAACCCAAGTGAAGAGAACAGTGGAAAGCAAAGGAAAAAAAACAACAGGTAAGAAAACTAAGCAACAACAAAAGAAAGCAAACCAAAACAGAAAAGTAAAAACTAAATAAAAAGGCAAAGAAAAAAGAAAAAGGGAAGAAAACAGAAAACCTAAAAAAAAAAGAACAAACAACGGTTCAAAAAAAAACCCAGAATACAAAAAGAGACAAAACAGGCAAAACATGTAAAAGAACAAAAGGACAAAAAATGAAAACACACACACACACACACAATGATATATTAAAAAAAACCAACAACAACAACAACAAAAAAAGCACGAAAAGAAAAACACACACAAAAACAAAAAAACCCAAGAAAATAAAAAGCAAAACCAACATAAATTAAAAAAACCCCAAACTAAACACCAAACATACAAAAATTGCAACAAAAACACACAAGCATAAAACAAAAACCACAAATAAACAGAAAAAAATTAAAAAGAAAAGCAAAAATTAATCATAAAAAACAGAAAAGCAAAAAGCAAAAGCACAAAAAACACACAAGCACAAAAAACCAAAAAGATGTAAAAACGAAAAAAGAAAAAAGCAAAAAATAAACAAATAAAATAGAAACAAAAAAGCAAAAAGGAACGAAACAAAAACCACAAATACAGAAAATAAGAAACCAGAATGAGCACAAATCACAAATCAAAAACCAAAACCAAAAAAAAACAGAATACAAATACCAACAATGCACACCACAAATACAAAAGTTACAATAAAACACACAATGCAAAAATTACCATAGAACACACACACAAAATGAAGAAAAAAAAACCAAAATGAAAAAACAAACAGGAAAAAAAAGAACTAAGCATAAAAAAAAGAAATGCAAAAAGAAATGGGCAAAAATGACACAGTAAAGAGAAAAAAAGATAAAAAGGAAAAACAATAATAAAAAAGAAAAATCCAACAACAAAAAAAGAAACAAAAATATCCAAAGCAAACCCAAAAAGGGAAAAACAAAAAAAAAGCAAAGACAACAATATACAATGGCGAATGAAAGGATTTATACAGACAAAGACGGGGAAAAAAAAATGCCAGCAAACAACAGCTAAATGAGAACGCAAAAAAAAAAAAAAAGCCAAATACATTAAAAAGGGGAGCAAAGAGAATAAAAGGGAAGAAGCAAAGTAGAAAGTAGGAAAAGCAAAGCAAAACAAGAAAACCAAAAAGCCAAGGAAAAGAAAGAACAACAAAACGGAAAGCAAACCAAAGGAAAAAATAAAAATAAAATAAAAATAAAAGTAAAAATAATAATAAAAATAAAAATGAAATAAACTTTGGAAACCTAAGCAAAGAAGCAGTAAAGAAAACGAAATCAAGTGAACAAACGAGAGCAAACCAATGCGACCCAGCGGAAAAAGAGACAAGGAACGGAAACAAAAAGAACCCACACCAACCAACAGAAGAGCAAAGAAATCTGCTCCTCAATTGGATGGCAGGGCAAAGATGACAAGAGACTGTGGTGCAGCCAGAAGCAAACCATCCGTGCCTGGGAGGAGGAAAGGGTAGCTACTGGGCATGCTGCGACCTCCACCAGAGATGCACTTTCTCAGCTAGCGCCCGTGCAGGAGTCCGCGGCTGCTAATGAGGACAAACCATCTCTCTGGAGGAAGGGAAGGCGCTCGTGGTCATGCCGAGGAGGAGGTAAGGGTAGCTACCGGGCACGGATGTGCCGGCCATCTGATGAAAGCCTCCAGTCCATGTCGAGGCATGAGGCAAGGACACCCAGGAGGCGGGAAGGCAGCTGAGCCATTGAGGAAGCACCAAGCAGAGGAGGAAAGCAGAGGGAGCTGGCTTGAGTTAAACAAGTCAGCAAAGGAAAGATAAAAATGAAGAATCCAGAGGACTAATGTCAGGTAAGTAAAGGCAATGTAAGAGGAAGCAGGCAGGCACGGGGACAAGGAAGGAGGAAGAATGTAATGAGCCAAAAAAATAA